>NC_056522.1:180640479-180640933 GCF_019175285.1 Sceloporus undulatus | reverse complement strand
CTATTATTATTCTCAGTGGGTTTCCTGACTGGTGGGAAACCTGCTTTTTAACATATGAACAAATAATTGCAAATATTCTTGCAATCTCTGTTCCAGAGCACAATGTTATTTTACTCACTCCCATATAGAGAGAGGGCCTCAGGGACAATGTATCTGCCCATGGACAAGGACAGCTCCTTCTCCAGATCCACTCAAGCTGGTAAAGTGAGATAAAATGGTTGAAGATGCTTCAGTCCCTCTTTTGTTTGGTGCCTCCATGGGCTCATCACCAAACACTCTGTCACCCACCCCCATTGCATGTGCACACTACAACCTAATAATCTAAAGGAACTAGATCATTTAATCTAAAGGAACTAGATCCTACTGTATATACTCAACTATAAGTCAACCTCCTGTATAAATCGAGGGCAGGTTTTGGGGCCAAAATTATGGATTTTGATATGGCCCATGGATA
>NC_056522.1:180639149-180640379 GCF_019175285.1 Sceloporus undulatus | reverse complement strand
GGGAAGGTTTGGGGACCAAAATTATGGATTTTGATATGACCCATGGAGAAATCGAGGGTAAAATTTATGGGCATCTAACAAATGATGTTAAGTATGAATCAAAGGAAAACAATGCCAAAGAACTTACAAAATTTCAGCAGGCATAAGTGTTTGTGCTTATATTAAAGACAGGATAAATGAGAGACTAGAGGGGAAGTCAGTGATTCCAGGACAGATTACGCTCTTACCTTTCATCAGGGGATGGTTCCTTTTTTTTTGGTAAGAGTTATAGTATTTACACTGACCCATGGATAGGTTGACTCAGTTTTTGGTGTCAAGTTTTGACTCAAATTTCTACTTATAGATGAGTATATACAGTATGTAAATGAAAATGTACTGCTCTCCCCTGTGCCCAGCCAGTCATCAGATGGCTCATCAACAAATTATCATGCGTTTCTGCTTAGACATATCAAATGTTTCATTCAGAATTCTTTAATCCAGAATGAAGCTGCGAGGATATTTGTAGGTGCCCTCCTTTGGGATCTTGCTATAGCTACCTTGAAAAGTGGGGTGTTTGATAAGTAGAATGAACCAAATCACTAAGGCATTCATTACCTCTGGCCACTTCTATTCAAGTTTTCTCAGAGCCTCTCCAGACAAGAAAAATGCCTTTTAAAGTCCCAGGTTTTGTTCCTGTACAGACTGATTTTATTTTGGATTACAACAACAACAGTAATTTATTTCAGCCAACAAGCCATCAACATCAAAATATATATAAAAAATATAAAACATATAGAGCATTTGAAATATTTAAAACATTAAAAACATTAAAATACACGGACTTTTAAAGATAAAATCATGGAATATATATTCATAACCTGCGCAAAGGATAGAAATTTATATTTATTTTTATACAGAAAAGCTCTAAAAAAATAATAAATGTATAATACAAGGCCTTAGGCACAGAGCCTAGATAAGATTTTATTTTGAACATTTACATGACATTTTCCCCATCCCAGCATTACCAAGGACCTTTTACTTCCACCTCTGAGGTCCGTTTAAATTGACCCAGTATTTTCTAATATGAAATTTACTTCTCCATGGATGTGTGTTTGTGTTATGCTAGAACTAGCTAAGATGGCTGTTGCCAAGAAGCATGGCAATTGTTTCCAGGATCCAGATTCAAGAGAGATCAAGCAAGGAAGAAAGGAATGCTAGCAATAAAAGAAAATGATCCTAATGCTTAACCAG
>NC_056522.1:180593270-180639124 GCF_019175285.1 Sceloporus undulatus | reverse complement strand
AATAATAATAATAATAAGAATAATAATAATAATGATTTTATTTATAGCCCGCCCAACACAAGGAATCCAGGGGGTTAAAACGTAAAAATGAAGAAAATAAAATACAAAAATAAATAAAATACAAAAACTAAAGAGAGCAAAGGGAGTACATTCACAGTTAGGCCTGATGGAAGTTGGGCCTCTCTTTTTCACTCCCCTCAGTCTGATGATGATGTCATGGAGGAGGGCTGTCTTCTTCGTGAGCAAGGATTTATTTAATATTAATTTAATTTAATTCTCTCATTAAATTTAAGAGAAGAATTGGTGGACAGAGTGACATAAGTCCAGCAGTAAATGGGGAGTAGACTAGGTAGGAAGCCTGCCATAAGAGGATCCGTCTTAAGAGCCTCTAAAGGCTTAAGAGTAGAAATGTCACGGATCTCCTCGGCAGGTCATCCATAGCTCGGAGCTGCGATGGAAAAGGCCCTCTGGGTGACTGAACAGCCTAGATTTATTGGCTGAAGTAGATTCTTCCCCGAGGACCTTAGAGTGCGGACGGACAGTATGGAAGAGGCGATCTCTTAAGATATCGGGACCCAAGCCATGTAGGGCTTTGAAGGTAATCACCAACAATCACCAAGGGATTTCAAAACCGGTGTTATGTGATTGGTACGACGAGCCCTGTAATAACCTGCTGCCATATTTGTGTAAACAGTTGAAGTTCTGAACTTGGCACAAGGTTAGCCCCATGTACAGCGCATTAACGAAGTCCAATCGAGAGGTGACCAGCGCAGTACAACTGTTTTCAAGGTCTCCCTGCCCGGAAGGGGCGCAGCTGGCGTATCAGCCGATGCTGATAACAAGTGCTCTGACTGTCGCATCTACCTGAGCTGTCAGGTGAAGCGAGAGTCCAGGAGCACCCCTAAGCTGCGGACAGAGTCTTTCAGGGGAAGTGTGACCCATCCAGAACTGGCTGACAATAATTCCATACCTGGGCTTGGGTTTCCTATAACAAGTACCCATCCGTCTTACCTGGATTCAGCTTGAGTCGTTTTTCCTCATCCAGTCCATTACCGCCCCAAGACAGGCATTCAGAGGAGAGATGCCATCCTTAGTCACTGCATCAGTCTGAGACAAGAGAAATATATTTGGGTGTCATACAGCGTACTGATAACATCCTGTCACGTCTCCGGATGATTTTTTCCCAGCGGCTCCATGTAAAGGTTAAACAGCATAGGAGACAATTTGCGCCCGGGTACACCAAATTTATATCTCTCTTTAGAAGAGCAACTGTCTCCTAGCGCCACCATCTGGAATCTGCCCGAGAGGTAGGACACGGAACCACTGTGAACAGTGCCTCCGATACCTAACTCTCTCTCAGGCGTTCCAGAAGGATACCATGGTCGATGGTATCGAAGGCTGCTGAGAGGTCTAAGAGCACCAGCAGGGTCACACTTCCCCTGTCGATGCCTAGACGGAGATCATCAACTAAGGCGACCAGGCCGTCTCAACTCCGTATCCTGCCCTGAATCCAAGACTGCCTGTAGTTGATTGGCGACGCCCTCTCACACCTGTGCTCAAGAATGGTAACAACGAGACGGGCCTATAGTTATTTCTATCCAGAGGGTCAGGGAGGGCTTTTTAAGAGTGGTCTGACCACTGCCTCCTTAAGACAAGAAGGCAGGGTACCCTCCCTGAAGGATGATTAGTTATATTTTTCAGCATCAGCTTGACTATATCCCCCCCTGGACAGCCAGCCAGGATGGGCAAGGGTCAAGAGGGCAAGTCGTTTTTTTTCAGACACTAAGGAGCTTGTCCACCGTCCTCAGTACTTTACCGACTCAAATTGATCCAGTCTAACAGTAATGGCGGAGGCGTTGGATGCCTCTCTCATTTGCTTCTGACTTAAAGTTGGCATCCAATCAGCTCTTATCCGAGAGATTTTATCTGTGAAATAATCATTAAAAGCATACAGTAAGCTATGGTGACTCTAATAGAGGGTTCTGGGGTGGAGGTTGTGTTAAACTCCTTACCACCCTGTACAGCTCAGCTGGACGAGTTCACAGACGCGATAGATGCAGAGTAGAAAGATTTCTTGGCTGCATCTATCACCATTATGAGGACCTAAAAAAGTCCTATGAAGTATCTTATCAGATATGAGTTTGAGATTCAGCCAACGCTTCTCTAGTCGGTGTCCAACCCGCTTCATTTGTTTAAGTTCTTCAGTGTACCAAGGGTACGGTTTTTACTGGTTGGAAAGGACGCTTGGGAGCGATCATGTCTAGCTCTGGTGATGTTGTTATTCCATAAATTAACCAGAACTTCAACAGAGTCACTGGCACTGCCAACCATAGAACCCCTAGGGCTTCTTGGAACCTAATGGGTTCCATCAGCCTTCGAGGGCAGACCATTTTAATTGGTCCGCCACCCCTAGAGGGAGGATAGTAGTCTCCAACAACCTTAACCAGGAAATGATCCGTCCATGATAATGCGGAGATACTAGTTATTTTCTGCCATGGATATGCCTGTTCGGTACAGAAGACCACATCAAGAGTAGACCTGCAGAATGCTGGGCTCAGAGACTATCTGGGAGAGGCCCATGTTTGCATGAAACCCATGAATTCCCGAGCCGCACCTAGTAAGATTAGTCAAATCACCCTTGAGAGGGATGTTGAGGTCACCCAGGACTAACAGCCCTAGGCATTCCAACATCAGCTCTGAGACTAGTTGTGTTAGTGGGAGTCTGTTCGTAGGGGTGGGCGATAGACCAACAGAACCCCCAAACTCTCCCTGGTCTTCAAGCGAGGTAAATGCATTCAATGGTTTAATGCACCGATAGGTATCCTGGTTAAAGTGAGATTGTTTTTATGGTAATGGCTACGCCTCCACCTGCCCGCTTCCCCTTATCTGCTCATTGACAGAGTACCCGGCGGAAGGGCCTGAGCCCAGGTTACAGAGCTATCTGCTCTAAGCCAGGTCTCTGTGATACATGCCAGGTCAGCATTGTGATCTATCATAAGTAAGATGATGATAGGACTATTCTTCACGACCTGGCATACATAAGAGCAGGGAAAGTGTGGCGAATGGTTAGGCATGCCTCCAGATCTTTTGGGGTAGCAGGGCGAATGGAAGGCGGAATAGATATCAGACATCTATCACCTTGTTCTTCTGCTAAGGACCTTTTTGCCCTGCTAATGCCATATCTTCCATTGCCCTGCACAATTGAATGCTGCTCCGTTGAAGACATCTAATCCCTCCCCTGAAACATACATTGATGGATATATATCTTGATTGACCTCAAGACCCTCCATCTAACCAGTGTCTCGAAGGCCCCTAAATAGTCTAACAATCGATCTATTGTGACTTTTTAAGTAATGGCAAACTGGGACAGAGTTCAAGGGTCTTGAGACTAGGCAAGTGGAGGAAGAGCAGAAAAGAGCCTCGCCCAGGCCGACGCTTCTGGCGCCACCACTGTTCCTGAGAGCCGATGGAAGCACATGGTCTTTCCAACAACGGCTCCAGAAAGCACTTAATGCAGCTGTCTACCAGTTTGGACTGCCCGTGGGGTGGTCCTGTCCTGGGTGAGGGTCTATACTTCAAAATTTATTGCTACAAACCACTGATGGGAGAGGCAGCTTTCCAAAAGGCTCAGTTGATTTCAAAGTGTGATTTAACAAGTCCCTGTTTCCAAACCTGGCATGGGTGAATTTTGCAAATATCTGTAACCATCCCTGATGGTTAGTTCTAACTAGAGTTGACCCATCAGTCAATGGTTGAATGAGGACTGAACATAGGTAAATCCAATTGACATCGTAAGTACATTTCTATACTGCTTACCATGTGCTATGGTACAAAGTGTAAGCTAACTGCACACAAAACTGGATACTCGTTTTAGTGACCTACAGAAGGATGCCAGGCTGAGTTGACCCAGAGCCCCAGCTGGTATTGAACTCACAACCTTTGGGTGTCAGTGAATGGCTGCAGTACAAACATTAACCACTGCACCACCAGGGCTCTACTCTAGTGAGGATGAACAATAAGGTTTCGGTTCATATTTGGTATCTTTTTGTGCTTCCACCACCTTTTCATCTCTTGGTGCCTCTAACAATAATTGTAAGCCCTTTAGAGTACTTTGTATAGCACCAACCACACCACTAATATGAACAAAGGTACTCTAAAGGTCTTTGGGCAGTCACACAGTTTAAATAAAATTGTCACTGCTGCTATTTCAGAGGGCAATCTTGTTACAATAGCTGATATTTTCAGGTGCCATAGCACTGCATTATCTATAAACCCAATCTAGCAACCAGTTGTTTGTTGCAATCGTTGATCATAAACTCATTTTGAAATTGGCAGTCGCTAGTACACATTTCCCCGGGGGAAAATCTACACAATCAAATTTCTACATAACCATTGAAGATTACGCACTGGAAATTATAGGAAGCAGGCCTAGAGTTTATGAGATAGATTGCCATTGTTGAAATTTATTATTTGATCAACAGAATTAGTCTGGAACTAGTCATTTTGTCATATTTACTGATGTCAGAGATGGAGTACCCGTGGCTCCCAGATGTTTTTGGAGTGCAACTCCCACTCCAATGGTAAGAGACTGGGGGAATTATAGTCCAACAACAGGTGCAATGAGCAGAACTCCTATGTTAAAAAGTGATCTCAATCCTGGAAAATCTCACAGATGCTTGTTGAACTGTTGGCTCTAGATGTACATGGAAAAGCAAAAGAGGTGGGGGCACAATGCCTTTTCCCTGCTGGATTACCAACTCTGTGGCTGATGTTGCTGGGTGAGGTACAGACCAAACGGAGGGTCATGACTCTATATTCAGGTCTCTAGGGCGACCTTTATTTGATGTTAAAGTGCCTCGCAATAGGGATGGCCTCACAGGTGTGAAGCAGCAATTAGCACAAGCCAGCAGACAATGGAGGCTGAAGCGTGGCACATCAGAGATGCAGGTCTGTGCAATCAAGGTTTACTTTAGCAGAAGATGCAGTTTCCCCTCCTTGCAGAAGCACTTGTTGTGAAGCACAACAACAACCAAAAAAATCAAAACAAAATCAAATCAAATCCTTGGGTCTTTCCTCTGATCAAAGTGTATTGAGGGAAAGTGGTCTGTTCCATAATGTATCTTTGAGCTAGATAAAAGTTGAGGATTTTCACACTGCACCTGAGCGAATATGAAAAGAGTCTAGGCAGTAGAAAGCAACTTGACCGTCTTCTTCAAGATCCTGCTGCTGCTTGTTTTTCTGGCGACTTACTGTTCTTTAAGGCAACTGCAGTCCTCAATGGTGTAACCCCAAAGTCTTGTTTTTTATAACCAGGACACTCGTGCTGGAACCATGAAAAACTTTTAAATAGCCTTTCTCAGCAATGAAATATATTGGGGGGGGGAGCAGATCAAGATTTATTTAGTCCTCAGAAATCCCTATTTACTTGGCTGCTTGCTTGCACTCCTTCTGTAAAGAAAAATTCTATTAGGTTGTTTAGGTAAGGGAGGCTGAAATCCCATCGCCTAGCATGTCTTCCATTTTTGGACCTTCCCACAAGCCCTGTTCTCACAGCAGTCCACTACTAAATTAAAATGGGAACATAACGCTTTCACCATCATGGCACCTCCTCTCATTCACACAACCATACTATTTTGCATCTGGCCACCCTATGACATGCCTTTCAGTTCTGAGGTGTCAAGATCCAGGTATTGCCTTGATTTCTGCTCTGTACAAGGTAAGATGCAATTACTAATGAATGACTAATTGATTGTTTGTAATATTGGAATGATTTGAAAAGGGCAATGGGACTTGCTTAAGTTGAAAGGCTCTTTTAGTTCAAAGTATTCTGCATTTATTCTCGAGGCAGGCTACTGATTTTCCTAACTATGGACAGCACATTTTATAAGGAAGCAAGCTTGATTTAATAGGTAAAAGGCAGGTGGTGGAAATATTTAGGACAGTATTGTTTGATAAGGAGTGTGGTTTTTTTTGCATAGGTATGTTTATTTTAGTATTTTAGTATTTTATAGTGTTTGTGTTTTATCATCTGTTTAATTATCCTACCCTTGGGTGGAAAGGGCATTAAATAAAATTCTAGTAATATTAGTGGTAGTAGTAGTAAGCAGGAACTAGTGGATTACAACCAGTGGGGTGCCTTGCTTCTTTGAGTAGGCCACCCAGGTGGCTGGACAGCATTATGAAAATGGCTGGATGTCTGCAGTGACCTTTTAACTTCTCTTTTATGTTCAACATTCACATGTATTTATCTTCTGTGAATACAAGCCTGACTAAGTAGACGACTTGTCCTCAGACCTTAACAACACTCCCCATGTCTAATTGTATGTGTTTAATTTAACTGGAGACAGCCAGATAGGAGGCTATTTACAACATCGGGAAGAAATTTGGGTGAGCAACTATATGCCCTGCCCTGCCTGTGCCGTACAAAAGAAAGAGATAATAGAAGAAGGAAAGAATGGAGATCAAGGTGTTCTTCCTCTGGGAAATGTCCTCTATCCACATAAATCTCAGTAAAAACTGTAGCTGGCCTGGAAGCCTATCAGTAGTGGGTTGGATATTTTTCCGGTAGGGAAGGTAGATTATTGGTTTCTAATTCAACCAAGGAGGGATTTACAAAACATGAAAAGATCAAATGTACTATAAAGAGCATTCAGAGAGCCAAGGTGGTATACTGTTAGACTAGGCTGAACAGAGGGTGGTAATCGCTGCGCAGCCTTAAACTACATAAGGTGACCTTGTGCAAGTCATACTCTCTCAGCCCAAGAGGAAGGCAATGACAAACCGTAGTCGGAATAATCTTGTAATTCAGTTGGCGTCAGATCATGTGTACAGTGTAGGAAGTACTCTCTGTTTTTCTGTTGTTGTTATATGACTTCAGCTCCACTTAAGATGAACCTGAGGGGTTTCCAGGGAAATTTATTCAGAAGAGGTTTGCCACTGCCTTCCTTTTTGATTGGAAACTGTGACTTGCTCAAGGGTGGATTTCCATGAAAGACCAGGGACGGTGACCATGGTCTCTGGGAATCTTAGTATTCAAACCACTACACCATCGCGGCTCTCTCGGCCATGATTTTCTAATACTTCTAATAGATTCCAGTCAGAACGGAAATTGTGTCTTCCCCTACACACTGATTGTTCACACTTGGGGTCACAATTTAGTCTATAAAACTACATCAACTGTTCCATTGAGAGTAAAGGGGTAAAAGTAATTAGAATAATAGAATCATAGAATCATAGAGTTGGAAG
This sequence comes from Sceloporus undulatus, assembly GCF_019175285.1. Lineage (NCBI taxonomy): Eukaryota > Metazoa > Chordata > Lepidosauria > Squamata > Phrynosomatidae > Sceloporus > Sceloporus undulatus. The sequence goes on along the minus strand of NC_056522.1, from coordinate 180,631,879 downwards.
AGACCGCAAGGGCCATCCAGTCCAACCCCCTGCCATGCAGGAAATCTAAATCAAAGCATGCATCCCGTGACAGATGGCCATCCGCCTCTGTTTAAAGACCTCTAAGGAAGGAGACCCACTACACCTCCGAGGGAGTGTGGTTCCCTGGTCGAACAGCCCTTCTGCTGTCAGGAAGTTCCTCCTAATGTTGAGGTGGAATCTCTTTTCCTGTAAGTTCTGGAGTAACTGCCTACTTATCATCACTATTGTGTTTTGAAGACCTCCTAGGATGAATGCAAGCTGTACAGATGCAAACCTGGCACATAGGCGATGATAATCGACAAGGGGAGAGGAAGAATTTCAGGGCATGGGAAGTTTTTCTGGGATACATGTGGATATTACAAGTCAAGAATGTGTGTATTCCAAGCCTGTTATTTTGGAACACCAGCAGCATCATTGCTGCTCCCTATGTAATATAATAATTAGCTTTGACTAATACATGAAGCCAAGATTCTATATGGTCAGATGTAAATACTGTACTATGCTGGACCTATATCACTGTAGCCTTTGCATTGCCACCCCGAAAGCATACCTTGTAAGTTGTGCAGCACTCCCAACAGAAGGGCTTCTGAGGCATCGCAGAGTGGTGACTGCACACTGTCCCACTCACATGTTGCACTGAAACAAGCAGTTGGAGAGACTTCCCTCGGTGTCTTGCACACACTGCTTTTCTTAATGTGCCCATGGCGCGGAAATGCGTGCAGCCATGATTTCCCAGTGCCCTGATTGTGCAGCACCGTGAGAAACTCTTTAGTTGGGGTGCTTCTAGCTTAACAGGTAGGTTTTTGGAATCATGTTGTGGTCATTACTACTTAAGGGTGACCCAAAAGTTACAACATTGTACGCAAAAGGTTGTTAGCCATAAGATACAATGACTCTTGCAGCTATATGTAATATAAGGTTGGTTTTAAACAGGCTTCAATTATTTTATTTAAGAGAGAGAGAGCGAGAGAGAGAGAGAGAGAGAGAGAGGAGAGAGAGATTGTGTTTTCCATTCTAGTGTTTGGTAAGAATCTGATTTGTTGTGTTTTAAATATATATTAATAGCATTTAGCATTTGCATTTCTAACCGCTTAATAGTGAATCGAGCACTCTCTAAGGAGATTATCGCATACCAAAAAAATGCATTCCCTTCTCCCATGGGATACAGTCACATTTCAAATGTGCAAGCAAGTTTATCACATTAAAAAATCCGCCACATGCTGCCGGCGCGACACAACCCACATGCAGCCTGGATCCCAGCTGCATTTAGGTGGCTGATTTTCAAAGATGGGAGCTTCCTATCTTTGAAAATCAGCCAGGCTTCATGCAGGTTGCAGTCACCCGTGTGGCAGCGCGCAATGTTTTTGAGTGTGATAAAACCCCTTGCAATCTGAATGTGACGTATCCGTTGGGGATAGGTTGTGTGGTGGGGGTCATTTTACCAACTTACAAAAGGATGGAAGGCCAAGTCAACCTTAGAGGCCCTGGGAGTCGAACTCACAATGTTGTTGTGCTGCGTACTGACATTTAACCACTGCTTCACCGGGTTCCTTATTGGACTGGTTTTGACAGTCCTTGAAGATATTGGCAGGCTAGTTATATGGAAAATTCATTTGTCTGTACTAGTTAGGGGTTGCCAACCATTTGAGATTGCCTGTGTCTTGTGTAATTATTGGTAAAAATGCAGAGTAATATGCATTTCCGGGTTAGAAGATATAGGTATGAGGCTATTCCTGGGTGCAAGGATGTGTCTTCTGTGGTTGTGCCAGAGCAGCTGGAAATAGGTGGATGTAGGGAGCACCACAGTGCACAATTATAACTTCAGATCATCATCTTAAATGTCATGGTTCTTTCCTATGGAATGATGGGATTGTGGAGTTTGGTGAGGTGCTTAAACTCCTTACCACACTTCTATGAATTTAAAACTACTTGAATTTCATACTGGAAGAAAGGCAGGATATAAATGCTATGTGCAGTGGTGTCCTTAGGACTGGTATACCCAGTGCAGGAACTCATGGGTGTCACCCCCCATGAACTGCTCCCCTCCCACACCATAAGAATCTTTAATAATGTTTTTTATATTACTAATTATTGTATTACTAATTATTAATGTTACTCATAAATCATAATTCTCGTATATCATTGAAGGTATGGAAACAGTGTTACAAATAGCAAATTAAAATTATACTTTTAAATACAATATCATACTCACCCTAAAGGTATTACATGTACATTGTTTCATAGTGGCTAAGTAAACTTTAGTAAGAGGTGTTTTTAAACAACATTTTAAAAGAATTTAAGAATATTTAAAGGTATTTTTTTAATTAATTTAAAAAAAATCCTGGCCCTCCCCTTTCTCCTCCACAGGGACTCACCCACTTGCATGCCACCTCTTCAGCATTTAAAGAGACCAAGTGAACAACAGCCCACTTCTACCAAAAGGCAGTGGTTTGGGAGCAGTGGTGTCACCCCTCTTAGGGTGTCACCTGGTGTTATCCACACCCATTACACCCCCTAGTAATGCCATGGCCTAGATGACTTGTTATGTTATGTACTTTTTGCATATCACCTAGTTATGTAGTGCTAAGAAACTCCTTTACTAACTGAAGAGACATGTAATGGGATACCAGCAACAGTTCCTGGTGTGTATTGGGACCCAGTGTGGTCTTGCTGTGCATCAGGCACCAATGCACATCAGGCACTTAATGGCTCTGATGTAGTAGCAGCAGACTTCTTCTGGATATGGCTATAAGCAACTGCGCATTCTAATTCCAGTATATTTGTTAACCCACATATGAAGTCGTAACTCCCCAAGAGGTTTTAGCCAGCTTAGGTACTGCTTCATGTATTTTAAGCATTGGGATGTAGTGGCTGGTAAAAGATGTTGGGTATGGCCAGAACTGCCAGTACTGGTGAGCATTTTCTCCAGTAGTGTTTACATTTCTGGAATTCCCCAAGGTTTGGTGCCGTCCCAAACATGACAAACATAAGCCTCCCATTTCTCTTCCTGGAAAATACAAACTTCAATGACTCAAACTGGAGTAAGTAGCGCACACCCAGGCAATAAAACTTTTTTTGCAAACCTGGAGGAAGACAAGCAATTCAGCTTTCATAGTCAGAACAAGTTTTTTCTAATTTTGCTTTTAACAAACATTTTAGTAGTGAAGGCATATTTGTTAGAGTTTTTAGTTATGTAGGGCACAGAGACAAAAGGAAAAGAACAGATTCTTCAGCAAGTCCAGCATTTAAATGTCAGATTAACAAAAGAGGCTCGTGTTAACCCTACTTAGCAGTCTATTATTACATTTTCGAAGATATTTTGCAAGCAAGAGACATTATTTGCTTGAAGTAAAAACATATTTGTGATCAGAAAAATTACATTTTTTTTCTGACTTATATCACAAATGTCAGTAAGGCAAATCCTTGATGAAAAGTATATGAAAAATCCTATTTCCCAAGAAATACCAACATATTTGGCTAACTTTAGTCATCTTAAAAGCAAAGCAGACATGCACTGCATATAGAGAAATGTCTTTTTTTCTTTTTTTCTTTTTTCTTTTTTTAAAATCAAGTGCATAAGCAGAACAGTGTTAATTTCACAAAGAGGCTTTTCAGTGCTTCAGGGAGAGATTTACAATTAGCTGCAGTGAATAATATATGGCCCAATACTAATAGACAGTAATGTCTCAGACATCCTCTGCATAATTTATTAAAAGGAAACTTGTCCATTATCAGAACATTGCGAGAATATAGTATTTTTGTCCTTCAGTGTTGATAAGAATGGTTAAAAGACACCTTCAAACAATTAGATCAAGAAGTACGCTTTATATAGAAACACAAGTAATACAGGAATCGTGTTCTCCATGTACATTGTGAAGGTGGCTGGAAGGGGCAGGATTTAGGGGGAAGACTAGATATTCAGATGTTAGCAAAACCTGATGTTTATGAAAGAAATTCATACATTTTAAAATCTTGTTAGAGCCTACTGTTGTGCTTCTCTAAAGTCTAACGAAATCTACTCAGGCTTGCCTTAGATTGCGCCTGCAAAGCATCGCGCTAGCCAAAAGAATATGGGAAAGTAGTATTGCCTACACATTATTTACCTTTTCACACACACACACATACACACCGCACACACACACACACGCTAGAGTCCAATGGAAAATCATAAGCCATACACTCCAGTCTAGGAACTATACTATTGAGATTAACAACATTTCTACCTTTGTATTCTGAGATTACCATCATTGCCTCACGCTTTTGTTTACAGCATCCGGAGGCAAAACCTTCAGAGCCAGGAAGAAGCACCAGTGTTAAGGAGGACCAAGGTTAAGTAGCGATGACAATGAAACCACTATCATGGACTCTATGCACTACAGAGCAGGGAAGGAGTGGGGAAAGGGCTCTAAACAGTGCATTTTGGTAGCTAATTGTAACTAATTTCAAACATCTCTCTGTCTTCAGCAGAAGTGTGAAAAGTTCTTCACGTCTCTGCATATTTTCTCCTCTCTGCCGTACCCAGTTCCCCCTTTCCCGTTCCTTTATAAAACTTAATCGCAAGGATGCTTGAGGGAATTGGATGCCTAAAGGTGACAACAGTTCTGTACAGTACATAGACAAGCACAAGGGAGCAAAGCATGAATTAGATCTATAGAAAGTTGACAGTGCTATTAAAAAGAAATGGAAGCATTGATTTTTAAAACACAAAACACCCAGCCCGGCTGGTGAGGGTGTTCCAACCTTCCTAGAGCATGGCTCTCTCCAGTCTGCATCACTTGAAAACAAATGCATGGAGAAACCGTTTCAGAGATGCTTCGTTCTTCCTCCATTTCTCGAAGGACTGGTTTTGGGAAGGGCCGAGGTCAGATAAACTTTGCATGCAGAAGGTTTCAAGTTTGGGGGGAGAAGATTCCTCTATGGCTGCATCCATACTGGAGAAATAACCAGTTTGTCACCGCTTTAACTTGTCTGGCTCAAGGCTAGGGAATTTGGAGTTGGAGTGTTTTGTTGTGGGGCCCAGAGTGGAGCTGCCAAACCAGGTATTTCTCCAGTATGGATGCAGCCTTTGAAGCCATGGAAATCCACTAGAGTGGATCAGGATTGGGAGGAGGCGAGCTGTGAAGGTCTTGCAGCTGAGTGTGTGCTCAGCTCTCCCCAGGAATTCCATGGACTTCACCCACCTTTTTTCAGAACTTGGGTCACTTCCAGTTTTGAATATTTTACTATTTTGAACCATGTTGTTTTTATTGTAGGAGTAGGGAGATCAATTAATTTGGATCACTGCAACCTCGTAGACCCCTGTAACGCATTTCTCTCTTTCTTGCTGATTTGGGTGGGAGGTGACACTGTGGGGGCTCCTCCAGGCTGCACTGAAGTCATCCTATATCATTTTTGTCAGCTGCTGCAGCATTCCTATCCCCAGCTATCCTTAAGAAGGATAATGAATGTAAAGTACTTATCAATGAAGATTTTGAAGAGGAACCTTTCAAATCTGATAGGTAAATGACTCACTTGGTCAGGCCCCACCTGGAATACTGGTCCCAGTTTCTGGGCACCACAATTCAAAAGGGTGTTGAGAAACTGGAGTGTGTCCAAAGAGGGGACTAAAATGGTCAAGGGTCAGAAATTATATCCTGCGAGGAATGAATTAGGAAGCTCGGGATGTTTAGCCTGGAGAAGAATGTTAAGAGGTGATGATAGCCCCATTTAAATATTGAACAGTTGTCATACTGAGGAAGGAGCACGCTTGTTTTCTGCTGCTCCAGAGAAGGAACCTGGAACAATGGATGCAAGCTACAGGAAAAGAGATTCCACCTCAACATGAGGAGGAACTTCCTGTAAAGGTGTTCAAGAACACACTCCTCCTCCCCCAAGTGTAGTGGAGTCTCCTCCTTGGAGATCTTTAAACAGAGGCTGGATGGCCATCTGTCGGGGATGCTTTGACGGAGAGTTCCTGCATGACGGGGGGTTGGACTGCATGGCCCTGTGGTCTCTTCCAACTCTATGATTCTATGACTCCGTCCACAACACTTCATACACAATGCTGGGCTACATGTGCAGATAAACACAGGCTGTACTTGCCAAACCACCCCAAACATTTGCTAAATGGTGAAGGCAGGAGAAAGTGGATTACTGCCTTGCATCTCCACACATAAACAGCCTATTGCTTGCACTTCTCTAAGCTCTAACAAAATCTACCTGTCATGCATTTAAGATGCCCCTCTTGGATCAAACATTGATCAGAACAGAGAACTGCAACCAGAGAGATAAGAAGACTAGGAATGGGAAAGGGTGGTGAGTGAAAGAATTAGACAAGGCCCAAAAGAGTAAAGATACCAACTGCAGTAAAGTTAGAATGTCTGAGCGTGTTATATTCTCTATCATCACAGGTATGGTTGCGAGAGCGGGACAGTGAAGAAAACAGTAAGAAGAAAATCAATTCATGTTGAGATGTGGTGCTAGAGAAGATGTGAGGATATACTATGGACAGCCAAAAAGACAAACAAATGGGTCATTGAACAGATCAAGCCTGAGTCTCCTTGGAAGCCAGATGATGAACAGTTGAGGCTAGCTTATTTGGTTCACAATCATCAGAAATTACACATTAGAAAAGACAACAAGTGCTAGGAAAGGAGGGCAGGAGAAAAGAGGAAGACCATATGCTAGATGGATGGACTCAGGGAGTTTTACAGTCTAAACAGGTGATATTGGTGCTGGTTTTATCGCAAAGGATTACCAGTGAGTTGGGGTTGCCTTGAGGGCAGTTAACAACAATATCACTCTTGCCAAAGAAACTGTGAATTATATTATTCTTTAGACCACTGGTACTCAACTTTGAGGCCTTCTAATATTTAGAGTGTGGAATCCATGATTATTGGTCCAAGTTGGGATGGGGTTTGGGTGGGAACAGAAGTCCAAAATGGGGTGGCAAAGCCCCTCCAGTTGTCTCTGACATTTAAGGGAACTGTCAAAGGTGCTGAACTGTAGTCAGAATAGGTTCAACGCCTTGGTAAATTGCTCTAAGGTTCAAACTAAAACTGGAAGATTAACCTACCACTGTCATGAAGTTACAAGTAGACACAGCACCCAGTTTTACAATCCTGCGTGAGAAAATTTATCCAAGTCTAGAACTGGAACTGTAATCCGGTGGCACATCTGATGGCAACAAACTCCAAAAACTGATACCTGAGTAAACATATATAAGATTGCTGCTTAATACCTCTGTTGTCGTATTCTGAGCTTTCCAGTCTTGCTTTGGCACGTTGGTTACAGCCTCCTGACATGAAAACCTTAGATCAAAAGAACTGCTGCAACAGAGATTTATTCACAGGGCAGCAAGCCGAGTAAAGGTCACCAGCTGAGCATTCCCATATAATATTAGGAACTGTTTTGTTTTTTTAAAAGAAAAAAAAACAACTTCCCTTTCCTACTGGAGTGAATCAGCCATGGCAATCCATGTCCTGAAGGCTTCTACACATGCAGACTCATGTTGCTAAACTGGGATTAGTAATTTGTGATGCACAGCTAGCTACTTCTTTGATCACAGAGACAGCAAATCAATAAAATGGAGTACTGAGGGAAAAGACATAATAGCGAGGAGAGAGATTTCCCATTCTAGCTAGCAGTAATGGGAAAGAAAAGAGGCCTGGGAGTACCACATGTAAACATGACTAATGAAAGGGCATTCTTGCTGAGAAAGATGACATAGATTGTATAGTTTTGAACCAGGGTTTAATATTAATAGCTGTATTAATACTAGCATCGATGTGGTTCTATAAATAACGGTGACCTTCTCAGAAACCACATCAATAAATGGTTCCAATGTACAGAAAAATTTGAGTTGAAAATCTGATCCTATCATGTTGATTTTGGTTGATTTTAATCCAGGCATGTTGTTCCCTGGACAGCACACCTATAGATCACATTGGAAACCGAGCTCTGCATTATGAGTGCCTAGAAGTGGCACATCACAAATTAATTTATATTTCCATTTACAATTGTGGAAACTTAAACAATGTTTACTACCTTATTCTAGATCATGTTTGGGGAAGCTTAACGAAATGAGCAGGGATGGGAGGGCGTTTTTTTTTTTTTTTACTCCTTTAATACACATCCCCTTTATTTTCTTTTGCAAGCCAGAAAGTATTATTTTAGATTTTTGGAGGATGGTGCATATGCATAAATTGGGTAAAAGCAGAATCTCATAAAACAAAACATTCCTATATTGTTTTTAGAAGCAGTTGGAAAGTAGCTTACAGAATACTCAAACTCTGGCCATGCTGTGTGTTTCTTTCAATCTTGCAAGTAGGGTATCAGTTTAATTTACAGTGTGGGTGAAAAATGAATGTAAATTCTTGTTTTTGAGTGCAGCATTTGTCTAGCAGAACAATGACATATGGTACAACATTCATCACCAAATAACTGTTAATTGGATTTGTATGTATTAAAAAGTGTGGATATGCAGCTGAAATATAGCAGAAATGGAGAAGAAATTGTAAAGCCACAAGTCATATTTGTATAGTGTGCTAAAGTCAAAGATCTGTAATCCCTTTATTTCAAAGGTTACTGAAAATGACAGTTGCTTTAGTTATGTTTCCTGAATGAAAGAGGGATACTTCTGATTCATTGCAGACAAAACTGAGGTGTGTCAGCACCATCGTCAGGACAGATGTTATGTTTTCTTGCCATGAATATATTAGTAAAGAACTGGCAATGTGGAATTGATTGCATATGAAAAGACTAGTTGGACTAGAAACACTCCCCGTGCCTGGGATGCTGATACACCGGATATAAAAAACTTTCCTCCCATCCCAAGTTGTGTGGCATTTGGAAATGATGGATACTCTTCTAACATGGATTCCCCATGAGTGATATCTGCTAGTAATGTATTCTCCATAGCATACCTGTTCATTCCTGCCCATGGGTAGCCTTAGCCATCACTTTGGCCTACTTAAAACACAAGTCTGAATGTCACTTCCACTGTCCTTAGCCCATGTGGAGCCCACCAATGAACCTTTTTGGCATGGCAAACACCTGAACAGCCTCCACCAGCTGGGCGTGACAGTAACAGAGCGTTGCACATGGGAGGATTTCTCGCCTCTGACTTTCGCTAGAATTCATGGTGGAATTTCAGCCATAGGAAAATTAATTTTGGGGCAGTTTCCACATTGGGGGGGGGGGCATAATATTGGAGCGAGTGCCCCATAAAGGTTATTTCCATTGATCCTCCATATTTGCTCCTGATCTTAACAGTGTTTGATGGACAGAAGGAAAAGTCTAACCAGTTGAATCCTTGGCATTGGTAGGGTGACAGTTCCAGGAGGAGAAAGAGCACTAATGTCTACCACAACATAGCCAGATTAGAAGCTGGCAAATGTCTGCACTTGGGAGATCAGTTGGAATAACCCTTAGATTTCTGAGGGGCAGTGGGTTTGAATGTCCTTTTCACATGTTGCCTTGAAAAGGAGGATTTTCTAACTGAGAAATAATACTGTAAAAGCTAAGAAGGTATATCTTCTACAGAAGTTATGTGACTTGACAGGGTTTGGGTGGCGTGTTGGTTTCCCAAAAGAAGGTATAAATTCAGGGATGAAGCAAAGAACGATGACTAACACTAACTAATAGTAGAGGAAGTTGTGTGTTGTGTTATAAACAAATGAAAGAAAGAGAGAAAGAGTAGAGGAGAAACTGAATAGTAAAGTCCCATCGTCCTGTTCAGTTTCTCCCTGCCTCTGCCTCTCCCTCGTTGAGCTGTCTGGGTTGTGGTCATGATCTGTAAGTCAGAATGTTGCCATCAATCCACAATGAGCCGGCAATTCTGTTGTTTCGCAGCCTGTTTTCTCTTCTCTTGGTCATGGTCCTCTGTGGGAGAGAAGAAAGACATTGTTCCATAGTAAACATTCAAAAGTAGTATTTCCGTTCCTAGAGGATCTTACTGGGCCCTGAAGTGGTTGTGGACGAGTTGTATGTTCTCAGGGTTGTCTCGGCATAGCTTTGCATTTTATGGAAAATGTACTGCCGAGGAAACAGTAGTGCAGGTGCCTTGTGTGGGATTTATTTTTTCTGTTGGCTAGCTCTGGTTCTGGCATCCCTGCTCTAACAACTCCCCATGTTAACCTGAAGCAATTTTGTAAAATTAGTTTTTCTATTACTGGAATTACAATGTGGGAACCTGTAGGCACTGTTTCCCAGTTGGGGTAATGTGTAGCTTTTGGCCTTACTGATGCAAATGTGAACAGCAAAATCCACAATCGAAACACAGTGATCGCTGTTTGCTGGCACTGAAAAGCACACCTACATCATGCAAGCGTTTTTCAGAACTTCAACTGGCGTTCTTGGTCAGTCAGGCAAAGATTGTTAAAATCTGTGGACACATGCACACTGTGAGAAAACTGAAGAGAAAATAATGCCAATGAAGTTTCTGTGATTGCACATATGTTACGCTTTGTTAAGATTATATAAATTAATCATCCTATGCTTCTGAGCACATTAGCAACTTTTTGAGGGGGAAAAGGAAAACTGAAATGAGCAAACGTGTGTATCCCTAGAGATGTGCCCATTTGTTGTTGCTTATAACAAGGCCCAGAATCCAAGTTCTACCAATGTAATGTGTGCGCTTGTGGTTGGTGCATGGCGCTGGAACCCTGCCTCTCGGTCAACCCAGTGGCGAGCAGAGCGTATGCCCCAGGAGATGTCTGGATGCCATGTGTACAGCTGGGGCAACTTGGTTATGAGATAAATAATAATTAAACATGGTTATTTTTACCCCGCCTCCCCCTATGCAGAAGATAATCGAAGGCAGCTTACATTAAAAGAAAGCATACAATAGCAGGAAGTAGTTGAATATTTTATTGTGCATGCATAGTCTGGCACAGGTCAAAACCAAAGTACGTATAGGAGTGGTAACATGAGAGAGTAGGTGTAAAACAGCCAAGGTTGCTTATTTATAAATATGTTGCATCCGTGCTGAGGAAAATTACCAGCGCATTTTGGAAGGATAGAAAGTATGAAAATGATCAGTGATCATGGCCCAAATTTTTAAATGTGATTAGCTCCACCTTTGTTTAGGATTTAAGTAGTTTGCGTTATTTCAAGGTCTTTGGGCTACTAGTAACGCTTATGTCGTTTTAATTCTCTAAATGTGCTGTGTGTGAAGTTTCCCCCCTTTCACAGCGTACATGCACTAGCCGGTTCCGTGTTGGTTTTGCACTTGTCCTTCCCGGGCTTTTTCTGCTGAGGGAAGGACTAGGTCAGTACAGGTATACGTGTGGCAGTACATAGTCAGAACAGGAAGGAAGTGGGGGGGGGGGGGGGGGGGGGGGCGGCTGCGGACGGATGGACGGACGCGGACGGACGGCGGTGACAGTTTCTGGGATAAGCTGAGCAGTGCATATACAGCTACTGTGAATCTTATCTGATAATGCCTCCCATGGCAAGTTAAGCATGGAAAAATTAATTGTCAATCGGGCTTCTCTGAGTCCATACTGAGAGAAGGTAGGTATTAAAATAATTGATAAAATAATTTGCATGGGGTGTTGCCTTCTCTTGTTTCATAATACAAATGCATATAGTCTGCTGGTAAAGTCAGTGTACAAAGACACGTCGTTTGCTGATCTTGTTTCACTCCCAGACTTTAGCCATCGTGAACTATGTGCATTAATTATGTGACGCGTTAGGGAGAACTCATGATTATTTCTGCAAATCATGTGCAGGCTTGATTAAAGGTGAGCCCTGTACCCGAAGTATTATGTTAGGGGCAGCAGTTAATTAATCTTGGATTACCTGAATTTTTCTGTGCGAGCTATTGTAAACCCCATGCTACCGTTTTTATGAGCTCTTCGTATGAGCTTGAAAGATTTTTATTATATGTTCAGTGAAAACTGAAAAAGTCATAGCCCAGTGATACATTTTCAAGCCAGTTTTTGAGTCTCTGTCCTGCTTTTTATTGTGTTTAAAGTTTTCCTGGGAGTGCAATGAGTTTAAACAGTCCACACAACGATTTGAATATTAATTCGAAGAGAGATTTTAAGTGGTTCCATCCAATTAGTAGCTGCTGTAAAATTTCTCGGTCCAGATAAAAGCATTTTAATCGAGTGGAGGTGATAACATCAACGTCTGTAGAAGGGTCTGGAATGAAAGGGATGCTTTGGTTCTGACTTATCCATCTCCTTGAGCTCTTCTTTGCATCCGAATAGATAGTGCAAGCATACGATTTGGGGTGAGAGAAGTCCCTTCATCGCCCCCCGCCCCACCACTGGCAGACTTCACAAGTTTTCGGTGCCATTCATGGTCCTTTTAGTTATAATCAAGTAGATTATACTGCTTCGTTTCAGTTTAAGTGTTTTCACTTGACTGACGTATATAAAATTTATTATTGTGTGAGCAGGGAACAGTGATATCTGGCGCCACCCTAGGCTTTTTAGGCTTAACATGGCAATTTCCTATACGAGGTATATTAGGAGTAAGTCTCATTGAACAGTGAGACTTACGGTGTTGAGTAGACATGAGATAAGATTGTCATATAAGTCAATTTTCAGTTGCATGCATAGAGCAAGGGGAGAGCCAGCATGGCCCTAGTGGCTTGAGTTTTAAGATTATGCAATTTGTCTGACTGCTCCCAATGGGATACAGTCAGGTTGTGGGATGCGTCATGAATTACCATACTGGAAAATGCCTGCCAAGAGGCCACCGGGCGCGACTGGTATCCCGGTTGATCCCAGCTTCCAGCCATGCTCCAGCTGGGACCGGTGGGCATCAGCTGGCATGTTTTCCATGCGATATTGCCCAATTGCAGTCCTGCAGGCCCGACTGTGTCCCGGTTTGGGAGCAGTCGGGTTAAAGGTCAGTTGGCGTAAGCTTCTATGACTCTGGGATCAGGATTCGATTTCAGCTCGGCCAAGAACCACTGGGGTTGACCTTGGGGAGTCACATATCTCAGCCTGCAGGGGAGGCAATGGACAAGCTCCCTCTGTCGTGCATGGCCAGAAACCCCATGATAGTGTTCCAGCCTTAGGGTCCCCACATGTGTTGGAAATTGACTTGGAAGGGCACACGCAATGAGCATGGGAAATAAATTTTGACTGGGATGTCAGTATTGGTAACCTAGAATTAGGGATCTAGTAATCTACCTTTGGAGTCCAGCAGCTGGTTCAGACAAAGGAGTTTGATTCCATGTGCAAATGTGGGGTGCAGGAGCTGAGTATTTCCCCCTCCTGTCACACAGTGTTTCAGCTTTGCTTGCCCGTGGTGGAGAGGGTTGGAAATATGCGCTCCCTGCGTCTCGATGGGAAGCTGAGTGAGACCTCTTTCTCACTGCAGTGTTTGGTTGCCCTGGCGTCTTAGGCAGGGCTAGGGAGTGGGGGGGCTGTGCAGACAGCCGCGAAAAGCAGTCTCCAGCTGCTCCTTTTAACAGCCAGATTGGGGGTGCAGCAACACACCTGTGATCCCTATCTGGCCTTTGTCAAGGTGCAAAGGGAGCGTTTCAAAAAGCGCCTCCTTTTTGCACCCTGCAAAGGGCGGGATAGCTGTGGTGCCGTGGCTTTCGGTGCTCCAGTGCTGCATCATGCGGATGGCGACCAGAGGAGGCACTGTGATGCGCTACACACCATGGTGGAGTGTGTGCCGTGGCTCACGCCGACCCGAGGACGGAGCCTGGGGCATGCATCATGTGGACACCACACCCCGATCCTCCCGCCAGCCAGCCTTTAAGCCGATCTGCACGCCCCCGTAGATTTACATATGTAAGTAAGTAGCCATGTAGAAAATGGCACAAATAGTTTACAATCTCTGGTCAACTGAATGAAAGTTCAGTGATGTGTGCAGTCCAGCAAGAGCCCCAAAGTCCATGAGTAGCCTAACAGTTTAGAGACAGAAGTGGGCAAACCTGTGAGTGATTGCTCCTGATTTTGAGGGTGTTAGAGATTTTTGAGTTTTATGGGAAATGATTAGCAATACAGGTCTCTCGTCCGTCAGGTGTTGTTGGTGGGGCTATTATCCTGTCCACTTGTGATTTTCCTTTATATCCTCCTAGTCCTTGTACGTGCTATGGAACGGACAGTTGCAGTGTCACTATAATGATGTTACCTTGTAATCATAAAGTGGAAATGCAGTATGCAGATATGGGGGTGGTGTGGATATGAGATCTCTTTAGAGTTTCCTACTGCAGTAGAGGGTCATAGTCCTTTCAAATTTATTGTATAAAATGGTTGGCCACACATGTTGCAGCTTTATTTTTAGTTATATGCAGAGAGAGTTGGTGCGGGTGGAACGAGGCGTGAAACTGAAAGGGGATGGTCATTGGTGCATGCGTTTATAGTTTACAGCGTGGTTGGGTGCAACCCCTCCCCGTTGTTGTTTTTGTGCTGACAACTTTTTAAATGGGGCGCAGAACATGATTTCCTTTCTCTCCCATCTGCAGCACGTGCAGCACACTGTCAATACGACTGACAAGGACAAAAAGGTTACAGGACACGGTAATACGATTCGTTTAAAGTTTCTGTGACAGAGCCGCACGTGTTTAAAGCTTCTACATTTAGGTTTATAGACACAGGAAATCCCATTATGTTGTTGAGTAACACATTGTGGGTGGTGTGTATGAGATTGTTGTATTCTTGTAATAGCAGTGGATGAAGGGAGGGAGACAGGGGGCATTTTGTGTCTCGCTGCACTGACCCATCGTCTGGCAGGGACCGGGTCACATGCATTTGTTAGGTAATTATGCTGATGCAGGATTGTGCTTTCTCTCTCGCGCACGGGTTTTTGTTGTCTGTCTAGGAATCGGTGTCCATGCCTTGCTTATGATTTTTCTTGTCGTTTCTTACATGTTCAGTTGGCCAACGCACCCTCTGCAGTATCCTTTCAGTTTGTCCCATGAAAGGCGACGGTTCAAAAAGCAAGGGCATAGCCAAGGGCATAAAATGCTCATGAGGACACCATTTGTTCCCAAATTATACAAATGTTAATGAGACAAACAAAATATTTGTTATTCATGCATACTACAGTGGACCCTTGTTGAATTATGCTGGGGTTTGTGTCCAAGTCCCCCGTGTGATAACAAAATCCATGGATTGCTCAGTCCCATTAATATAGAGTAACATGAGCAAATGGATGCCCCTTATAAAAGTGGGCAATCAAGGTTTGATATTTGAAATGTATACTTGTTTTTGTGACATTTTCCAAACCGCGGATGGCTTGAATCCATGTATAGAATGAGCCAACTATGATAGCAAGCGGTAGGTGGGACGTCGGAATGTAGATGTCAAGGTGGGTCAAAAGATGGAAAAGTTTGAGAACCACTGTTTCCTAGAGCTGGTATAGTTTTGCTTATCACTACGCCTATAATGGCAAAATGCTTCATCCCCTCTTCGTGGAATGTTCCTCCTATTTCTCTACCACTGGGAGGTTTGTGGAAATACACATCACATGCCTATGGTCAGCTAAAGTGGTTGTAAATATTTTTGATATGGCTGTCAAGTTAGTGGGTTGTTTAAATTTGTATTTGACATATTGGCCAAATATCTCAACACAGGTGCAGTGCTAATGAAAAAGTTGTTTCTTCTGCTTGGGGAACTCCCTCCGTTGTCACCAGCCCCAAGATCAACATTTCACTATTCCATGGCTGGTGGCGAGCTGTACGGGACTGAAGAGTATCGACTTGGAGGGGTAGGGTTTGCGGGTCTGGGGGGGAGGGTGAGGGGAGGGAGCTTAGGCGCTATGGGAGAGGCTTGGAGGGGTTACTATGTTTCTATTTTTTTTTTTTGGGCGGTTTGTAGTGGTTATGCCGGGTGGG
Source organism: Sceloporus undulatus (assembly GCF_019175285.1). Taxonomy (NCBI): domain Eukaryota; kingdom Metazoa; phylum Chordata; class Lepidosauria; order Squamata; family Phrynosomatidae; genus Sceloporus; species Sceloporus undulatus. The sequence goes on along the minus strand of NC_056522.1, from coordinate 180,616,071 downwards.
GTGTCTAGATGTGTGTTGGTCTCAGGAGAGGATGTTAGTTGGCGTGTGCTCTGGCGTACTGGAACAGTAGCAAGAGGGTTTCACTGATCTGACTTCATTTTCTACCAGCAATAGTAATGTCCCTGTAAGTATGGGAATAATGCACATGGATGTGTGGTTGGGCTCAGGACGCGGGAAAGGAAGAGCTAGCACCTCTGCAACAATTTGAAAAAATTATACGGCATAGATAAGGTGAAATTATACGTTGTGTATATTCACTACAGAAGGCTAGCCCTGTTTGTAAGTATATTTTGGGTTGATTTTACACTGTAATGTTGCCCTTGGCTCCCGTACTGGGAGAATTGCAGGATATATTAAGTAAATTACATTTGTTGAGCAGTGTGCTTGCCCATCAGTTTTGCCCTAGGTTGTTGTTAATGACACATTAGTTTTGTATTGCATTGCACGTGCATACACAGTGTGTTGATCATATCCTCTTAATGCGCTCTTGCTTGCGCTCTCGCGCTCTTTCTCATTTGTCTTATTTGGTACATTATGCGAATTCAGCGATGACTGCTTATCTCCCCAGTGGCTTTCCTTGTAATAAGATAACTAAAAGGATTGGACACGTAGTCACTATCTTCATTCACACTGATTGAGGGTAAAAAGTAGAATGTGCGTGTTGCCAGGCCAGTTTGGGGGCACAGAGACATTATTCCTGTTCTATTCTTGTATGAAGAAATGGAAGTGTGACATGCGTACTCCATGGACAGAATCAGCTAGGTTTTCCACGCACCACAACCCAGAAGGTACCTATATTTCCTTCAACATCTAGAACTGAACATGGTGGAGAACGCACATCTTATGTGAATCTATTTTTATCTAGGATGTTGAGTCGCCTGACTTTATGGTCTCTCTCCTGATTTTAGATTTATATCCGCGAATTTTTAGAATTTCTTAGAATGTAGGTAAATCAGACTTTTGTTGGTATTTTCTGTTCGGTGAGTATGGTCACGCAGCTTCCATAGATACAAAAGGCCTGCAAATAGGTTATTATGAATCACTTTTCTTTAAAAAGCAACAATCCAAGGAAAATATTGACTTACTTTACAGATTATTTTCTTTCTCTGGGATTCTGTAGGGTACATCTGTATTTTCAATCGCTGACTTAGTTCATTTCAACTTAAAATAAAGCAGACAGTTATGTCTTCGTGCCGAGTGCTAAGTCCTCCCATGCGCAGTACTGTGCTTAAAACATGGGGGGTTTTTTTTGTTTGTTTATTAATGATAGTATGCAGGGGGCCTTGAAAAGCCCTTGGTGATGTATGTATTTTTTCAAAACTGCGATCGTGAATGGATTCATTTGGAACAGGTCAGTTCCATATGATACACTCTCACACAAGAGCCAGTTTAACTCCCGCCTGTGAGCCTAGGGTTCTTTCAGCCCTGATCTAAAATACTCCGACTGATTAATTCTCTAAGTGCACTATGGTGTTCATTTCTCCATCAGGGCTAGTTTAGAAATTGCAATGGGGTTTTCTTTCCAGCCTTACAAGACTGGGAAGGTATCCGAGCTGTATCACAGGCAGGACTTGACATGCAGCACAGTATTATCAAGTATGACTTGGCAGGCCCAGTAATGTCAGCCGTGCAATTTACTCCTATTTTTGCATGATCTCTTCTGTCACTGTTCACCACGGCTCATTTCTCATACCACCCGCTTCAGTATCCCAGAGCTTGTGAAGTACATGTTGAAAGAAATTTTTTGTGTTGTTTTTAGTGAGGGAGGGGCACACTGTACTTTACGGCATTTTTTTTGGCAAAGTAGGAGGTATGCAGAGGTTAGTTAATATTAAGTCATTATGTACCACATGTATGTTAACTTATGTACTCCAAAAGACATTTTTTGAGGGGTCATTTGGAGGAGCTTTTATATTTTTTTAATGATTTTTTGTTTAAGTTGTGGTCTAAAGTGGTCACGTGTTAGAATCACGTTGCCAACATAGAATATTGGCTACTATAGGGCCGTGTTTTACACCAGCATAGTGTTTCTTTTAAAATGGTTGTAGAGTGGGAAGGAGGGTATTCACTACAATTATCCTCCTGGCAAGTTGCTGACGCCTCTTTTGGTCCTCTTTTCCCAACTGAGTAAACAGTCCATAGTGGTGGGCTACAGGAGCATTTATGGGAGAAGGGATGAGGTGGAGTTTCCATCTGCGGACGGATCCTGGTCTCATCTTTATTCATGAACTAAAGCCAATTGCTTTATTTGGCATGGGGGGGAACTAATGTCAAGGCGTAGCCATTTCACAATATGTTTGAAATTCATGGTCATGTAGACTAGCATGCATGTATGCAGTAGGCAACACAAATTGTCAATCAATAGGAGTTACAGCTCTCCATACCAACATACAGTACGTTCTTATGAGAGGCCACGATGCCTGTGATAGGCACTGTGCTAGTGTAATCGGGGGGTTCATCCTCCTTCCCTGCCATGGTGTCCCTCCCCCCCCTCTTGTGGCCATGGTAAAGGCAGGGAAAGATTGGGGCAGTCGGGCTGTGGTTTGAGCAGCAGGCTGCAGTCTTGTATGATAATGATATCCCCTGCTCATCCCTCCAATTCCTCCGAAGATCCACAGGATACCCCCGCTTTTGGTGGGTCAGATGCTGAACACAGCTTTGTCACTGGTCGCTGTCACCATGGGGGTGGGCACCCTCAGCACCAGATTGGCATGAAAGCATTGTAAATGGAAGTGTTTGATTACATCATGCTTGCAAAAACTAGTAAAAATATTGTAGGTGTAGTGGTTTATCCGTATTGGCTATGACTCTGAAAGGGTGGTAGCCCAATGGGGGGTGGGGGGGGGTTTGGGTTTTTGGTCCATGAGGTTCCAGACCCCCTTCCGTTAGGATTAAGTGAATGGCGTGTGCTGCCACGCCGCTGTGCGGCCCAAGCCCCATTATATGGGTGGCACTTAGTCTGGACCCACCCACGCCCTTTCTCCAAAATCCTGGCTTGTCCCTGTTTCGGAATGTTGGTGATTCTCAACTTGCTGGCCGTAAAACTCATTGGGTTGGTGTGATCTTCAGAAGTCACACTCGTCTCGTGCCTCAGAAGAGTGGCAATGACAAACTCCTAAACAATCTTGTCCAGAGAAGCCATGGATAGGTTTTGCCTTGGGGATGCACCAGAAGCCATGCAAGAACACAGCAAATCATGCTCTGTCATGTCATGGATGAACCCTGTGGTTAAATATGTTGAGGGATGGTCATATTGCAGGGGGAGCAAGCTGGTTGTTTTCTGCTGCTTGCCAGAGAACAGGACCGGACAATGGATGCAAGCTGGCGGAAAAGGAGTTGTCCTCCACCTGCAACATTAGGAGGGACTTCCTGACAGTGAGGGCTGTTTGAGCGTGGAGCACCTCCCTCCGAGTGTGGTGGGAGTCTCTCTTCCTTGGATGGTCCTTAAGCAGAGGCTAGAGGTTGCCATCTGTTTGGGGATGCTTTGGTTTTGGATTTCCTGCTAGGCAGGGGGGTTTGGACTGGATGGTGCTTGTGCGGTCCTCTTCCAACTCCTTTAGTCTATGGATTCTAGTGGTTCATCACTGGATGCCAGCCATGAGAATGCAAGGCATGGCTGTATCAGAATTGATAGATATTTCAAATAGGCAGGAGCATGTGGTTTATCGTCTGGTAATGAGCACAAGATGAATAATTCGTTGTATTTCTATCCAGTTAAGTGGCAAAAAGAGGATTGGGCCGACCATGAAGCTGCAACCACTCAATGATGGCTTTTCCAACACTCGAGTAACCTTTTTCCCGTTTAACAAGAAGTGTAGATGACATGCATGTGAAGGAAAAGCCACATGGGTTTGTATACAGTTAAGAGAATAAAAGATGTATGTGAGGTCAGAGTGCTCAGGCAGAAGCAATTGAGAACCACCAGGTGTGAATGGTAATACAATTAATCAGGTCCAGAGTTGCCAAGGCAAGAATGTGCAAGTGATTATTGAACATCAGCCTTAACTTGTTAGTGTGTCAGGCTTGAGATGAGTGAAAGTCAGTTATTGTGGGATGAACAAGGAGAACCAATGGGAGGATTATTATTATTATTCTCTTCACCTGCATATCTTGCAAAGACAGCTGTTTTGTTTTTGACTGATCATTGATCATTAGAAGCTAAAGATGGACCTAGTTTGCAAGTCTGATTGCTGAGACATGCAGATTAATAGCAGTGAATACATTTCCCTTGATGACTAGTGTGACCCTGACTGTATAGCCCTGGATAAATGGCTTTATTTCAGTATTAAAGGCCAACTGGAAAAAACTACTCTTTTGGACAACCGTTTCTAGAAGCCCTGAGACTTTTTTTACCAATGGTTCTGGGGTCCTGGGATCTGCCGTCCCCAAAGTAACCTTCTACACACAATGAGAAATCAAAGGCTTTCATGGCCGGCATCCATAGTTTTTTGTGGGGGTTTTGGGTTATGTGGCCATGTTCTAGAAGAGATTATTCCTGATGTTTCACCAGCATCTGTGGCTGGCATCTTCAGAGAATGCTTGCCTGGAAAGGAGTTGGGTATATATATGAGAAATGAGAAATCTCCCAGCAGACAATGAGCACTATCAAGCAGATGCTAATCCTCTTTTGCAGACCCTCCCACCCTGAGGCCTGCCATTAGCAACAGAACAATACACATGCAAATCACTCCTGCCTTTCCAGGTCACACACACACACACACACACACACACATATATATATATATACCCAACTCCTTTCCAGGCAAGCATTCTCTGCAGATGCCAACCACAGATGCTGGTGAAACGTCAGGAGACACTTCTTTCTAGAACCTCGGCCACATAGCCCGAAAAACCATAAAACTTTTACCCACACCACACTATCTCTATCTATCTATCTATCTATCTATCTATCATCTATCATCTATCCTATCATCTGTTGAAATGAGAAGAGGGAGCTCTTGTGAACAGCACCCACAAAATACTTTTTCAAAGCTTTGGTCTAGTGCCAATGCAGACTCAAAAAAAAGCTACTCTTTTGGACAACCATTTCTAAAAGTCCCAGAAGCCCAAGCATAGCATGTATGAAACAATTTTCATTCTTCATAACTACATCTCTGAAGATATCACTAGATGAACTGCAAAACGGCTCAACTACTTTGCATTGTGAAATGGTATTGTTTATGTTTAACCATGTGTTGTGCTGCCTTCGTTATTTTGATCAATGTTTTAGTCCGTTTCATGTCATTGGCATAGTGGCACTAGTTACAACATTGATTTTTGATTATAACATGTCTCACCACTGCTTGTGAAAAATGAGGAACCCTTTATAGGTATAAAAAGATCAAGATGGAGTACATGACCCTTCTCTAACCATGCCTCACTTTAATAATAATGGCTGAGATCCTGCACTGTCAGACATAGTGATGATGGATGGCTGTAGCATGACAACAGCAGTGCTTTTTCAGTTGCAGGGTCCTTTTGCAACTGCATCTCTCAAAACATCACACAAACTGAGAGAGCCCTGCCATCATCTTTTCCCAGTGTCCTGAAATGCAGCATTGCAGAAACCTTTTGGCTGGGGCACTGTCTGGTTTAAGGGAGCGGTTGTTGGGGTTGTGTTTGGTTATTAATGTAAATCCCCAATGTTATGAGATTGTTATGATTCTACAAGATTTACTACTAACACTGTTACCAATAACAGAGCATTTGTATGACACCTTCTAAGTATTCTACATTATTTGCATGCATTGTTGTTGTTGTTGTTGTTGTGTTTCTTCATCAACAACAACAACAACAACAATGCATATATATTTTATTTATTCCAATTTATGGAGACCCTATAATGGGTTTTCTTGGCAAGATTTGTTCAGAGAACGTTTGCCATTGCCATCCCCTGAGACTGAGAGGCTGAGCGAGTGTGTCCTGCCCAAGATCACCAGTGGGTTTTATGGCCAAGCTGGAAATCAAATCCTAGCCTCCAGAGTCATAGACCAACATTCAAACCACTATAATAATAATATAATAATAATGAATTTTATTTGTATACCGCTTTTCCAAAGATCAAAGCGGTTTACAGTCGATTTACACTATGCCACACTGGCTCTCTTACATGCATTATCTAATTGTAATCTGACAAATTAGCATTATAATCTTTCATATTGCAGATATGCAAACTGAGAATGAGAGAGAATGATTTGCCCAAGACCATCTAGAGCAGTGCTTCTTAAAACAGTCTGTGGGAGACTGGCTGAGTTTTTTTGTTTTTTTGTTTTCGTAATGTGCCAGAGCCTGAAACTATATATGTGCCTGTTGGCTACAACTGTTTCTTTCTTTCCAGGAAACTCACTAGAGAATGGCAGCCAATAGCCTGCTGGACTGGTCCACAAACCACCACTGTGAGTAGTACTGACTTAGGGAATGCACAGCAGAGTTTAGATTTGAATCAGGGATGCCCTGATGTGTAACTCATTCTCTTTAAGCCCCACACTATTTCCCCATATGACAGATGATGTGCCAAGGACAGCAGCAGCAGCAACAGATGGCTTCAGTATGAGAAGACCATGCTGGATTTTCCAGTATGATGAAAGCTTCCTGGTAGAGGAATGGCAGGATTCAAGCCTATTTGCCTTTTGATAAAGTGTCTGATGTATGATTACATTTTAAAAAATATTATGTATACAGTGGACCTTTGCTATACACTGGGGGTTGGTTCCAAGATCCCCTGTGTATAACAAAATGCATGTATGCTCAAGTCCCATTAAATATAATGACATAGCAAAATGGTGTCCCTTATAACAAAATGAAAAATCAAGGTTTGATATTTGAAATTTACACTTTTTGGGAACATTTTCAAACTGTGTATGCTTGAATTCATATATAAAATATCCGTGTATAAGAAGGGCTGACTGTACAGGCAAAAGTGTTTCACACTCCACGGCACATGTACTACAAGATTAAGAAAGCTAAAGTTACCTTAAAAAACAAATTTTAATTTTGAGGGAAATAATCAACAGAGTCTCAGAGTCATTCTTTGGGGATGATTTTATGCAGTTGTGACCTTGGGGAAGGAAGTTAAGGCGAATTGAAGAAACCTGGAGGACACCAAGTTGGAAGCCATTGTAAATGGAGAGAGAAATTGCTCAGTTATGCAGAATAAATTGGATGACCTTATAAAATGGAGTGAAGGAAATGTAATGAATTTCAGCAGTATATATTGTAAGGTCATGCACAGTGGGATAAATAATAACATTTTTGTTATCACCTGGGGACACGTCAGGTGGGAACTTTAAATTTCTAACTACCATTCCCTGACATGAGGAGGCAATGTAGCGTGCATGAAACAATTCCACAGTGGGGGATAGAAAGTGCCAGAGAACCCAGACATTGGAGGCCTTGCCCTTCACCAAGAGAGACCCTATGGGAGTATGTGTACTGTGTTTCTCAGAACAGTGGCACTGCAACCTTGAGACACACCCCAGTTAGCATATGCCATCTGCTCCAGTGTGTAGCAAAGATCAATGGGAACTACCTCTTGTTCACAAGAGCCAGCATGGTGTAGTGGTCCAAGCCTTCGACTACTACTCTGGAGACCAGGGTTTGAATTCTGGCTAGGCCATGTAAACCCACTGGGTGATTTTGATCAAGTCACAGTAGATGGCATCTGAATAAAACCTGCCTAGAAAACAGAGTTGCCATAAGCCAGAAATGACTTAGAGGCACACAACAACAACAAACCTCCTGCTCACACCATGTGAGCACATTTATTTATTTTTATTTATTTGAGAGTGTTTGTATCCTGTGCTTCAATCACAAAGGCTCCCATGAAAACTAGACCAGTTAGTCTTGGGACAAAGGAACCAAAATGGCTTCTCTCTCTCTCTCTCTCTCTCTCTCTCTCTCTCTCTCTCTCTCCAGTAGCATCACTGGATAGGTCCAGTGGTGCAGACTGCACAGGGTGACACCACAGTAGGGAGCGTGAAACCTGTTCTGTTCCCCGCTCTCTGCAGGGCTCCCTGCAGGGCTCCCTGCAGAGCTCCCTGCAAGGCTCCCTGCAGCCATGTGGGGCTTCTGCAGGCCTCCCCGGAGCCTCCTGGCTCCTCCATGGCCTCAGGAACATGGAACCTCTGCAGCCCTCCCCAGGGCTGCTCCCTGGGGGCACACACAACATCTTCGGTCACACACTCGTGCATCCACACACACCAGACGTGCACCAGAAGTTGCACACCACAGTCCTGTCCCCATGAGTGACCGCCAGCCAATATGGTACCATGGTTTTTCAGATATGTGGATCAAAACCCTTTGCAAGCTGTGTTTCATCAGAATTATAACCTCGGTGATGGGTGGTTAGGGGAAAGATTTTTTTTTAAAGGCTTGTGGTGTGTCCTGCTTACTTTCCCTTATGGACAAAATAGAGAAGGAAGGGTGGGAGGGAAGCTCTTTGAGCTCACAGTTAGAAATGGACTTTGGAGATGGGAGACTTGTAAAAACCTTCTTGAGATGAGAGACCAGTTCTTAAAGCTCCTGGATATGCTTTCAGTTCTTACTAGAAACAGAAAATTTCTCTCCTGTCTTTCTGCACCAGCCCAGCCCTTGTCCAGAAGCTGTGCCCCATCAAGCCAACCTTCTCTCCTTTTCTCACCATTAAGTGGCCTAAGTTGGACAGCAGTGGCACCTTGCAGCGAAAGAAGGAAGAAAGGACTCTCATCCTCCCTCATTCTTATCTTATCATTTGTAGCACTGTCATAATCACCACACCCCTTTTTATAAATAATAATAATAAATTATATTTTTATACCGCCCTTCCATAGTCAGGGCGGTTCACAGCAAAATATCAATAAAACAATTAAGATACATAAAAACACCCCTCTCTCACTGACCCCTCCCCCCTGTAAAAAAGCCACCACAGCGGCAAGACAGTCCTCCGCAGTTCTGGGGAGCTTCTTCCCAGTGTGACTGGGGGGGCGCGGGCAGAAGTAGTCCTCACCACTCTCAGGCAGTCCCCGATGTTGTGGGTCTGCCTGATGGCTCCCTCTGAGGCGAGATGCAGTTGAGAGGGAGGGCCTCTTCCTTCAGGCAGTCCCTGATGTTGCTGGTCTGCCTGAGGCTCCCTCTGAGGCCGAGTGACAGTTGAAGAGGGAGGGGCCTCTTCCTTCAGGCAGTCCTCGATGTTGCTGGGTCTGCCTGATGGCTCCCTCTGAGGCCGAGATGACAGTTGAAGAGGGAGGGGCCTCTTCCTTCAGGCAGTCCCGATGTTGCGGGTCTGCCTGATGGCTCCCTCTGGGCCGAGATGACAGTTGAGGGGAGGGGCCTTTCCTTCAGGCAGTCCTCGATGTTGCTGGGTCTGCCTGATGGCTCCCTTGAGGCCGAGTGACAGTTGAAGAGGGAGGGGCCTCTTCCTTCAGGCAGTCCCCGATGTTGCTGGGTCTGCCTGATGGCTCCCTCTGAGGCCGAGATGACAGTTGAAGAGGGAGGGGCCTCTTCCTTCAGGCAGTCCTCGATGTTGCTGGGTCTGCCTGATGGCTCCCTCTGAGGCGGATGACAGTTGAGAGGGAGGGGCCTCTTCTTCAGGCCAGTCCTCGATGTTGCTGGGTCTGCCTGATGGCTCCCTCTGAGGCCGAGATGACAGTTGAAGAGGGAGGGGCCTCTTCCTTCAGGCAGTCCTCGATGTTGCTGGGTCTGCCTGATGGCTCCCTCTGAGGCCGAGATGACAGTTGAAGAGGGAGGGGCCTCTTCCTTCAGGCAGTCCTCGATGTTGCTGGGTCTGCCTTATCTGAAGACTACATTTCCACAAAGTGTCTCATAGTGCCTTTTTGTTTTTGTACCGCTGTTCTTGGCCTGTCAATACAACATTGTAATAATACATCATTGAATTGGGAGGGGGGGGGGCTGCTGGCAGGGAAAGCTGTTGGGGAAAGCTGGTAGAGATGAGTATTAAATTTTTCAAAGCCTTCAGGTCAGCTTGGAAAATTCATCCACGTTCTCTCAGAGAAATCCCCCCCCCCCAAAAAAAATTTATCAAGGATCTAGCTAACTTTCCTGGTGGCGCAGTGGTTAAATGCCTGTACTGCAGCCACTCACTCAAAACCATAAGGTTGCGAGTTCAAGACCAGCAAAAGGGTTCAAGCTCGACTCAGGCTTGCATCCTTCCGAGGTCACTAAAATGAGTACCCAGATTGTTGGGAGAAATTAGCTTACAGTTGTAAACCGCTTAGACACTACTTAGGCAGTATGAAGCGGTATATAAATGAAGCATGTTTGTTTGTTTGTTATTTATCATCTTATTTCATTTATACGATGCCTTTCTCCCAGAATGGGACCCAAGGTGGCTCACAGAGGAAATCATACAGTTTTAAAACAATTAAAATCAAATAAATTAAAATAGTACAAAATTATTTTTAAATGGATACAAAAGTTAAACAAATAAATAAACCAAGCACACCCACTGATAAGAAGGCTCCCAGGGAGCATTACCTATTAAAAGGCTGCTCAAACAGAAAGCTGTTTGCCTGCCAGCAAAAGGAAAACAGGAAGGGGCCAGGTCAGCATCCCAAGGAAGGGAGTTCCAGAGGTTGAGAACAGCCACCTAGAAACTTCTATCTCATGTTCTCACCAAGTGTGGCTGTGATGGTAATAGGAACAAGAGATCTAAGGACGCTTACAGGTTCATAGGGTGGGAATAATGGTCTTTCAGATTTTAGCCAGATCTGGAGGATTTCTATGCACTGCTATGAATCGGATGGGGTGAAATGGAGGGACAGGACTGTGGCATGGAACACCACTTGGGCAAAACATCTCCACTATATTGCTGCTGATTTTCTCCTTCCTCTCACTGTAAAGCTCACAGTTTGAAGGCATACTTCACCCTTCAAAGAAGACTTTTTTTAAAAGAGAGAGAAGGAGAAGCAGAAATAGGAAAGAGGGCAGGGGAGATCACACTAGAAGAACATCCCAAACTCACATGATGCTGCTTCCAACCCCAAGTATTTTATATGTAGCAAAGCTCAAAGAGAGGGCATTGCAAAGAAATATCAAGTGAAAAATGACAGGATAGAAATGCCAAATCTCATAACAAGAAACAAATTTCTTCACAAAGTATTCCAATAGCATCTGGCAGTTTGTTTCTTGGGAGATTTCTATATATTCCATTTCAACCTGTGCTATAATAGGAATTATAGATGAATTCCTGAACATTTTTAAAGTATAGAAACTTTAAACACCGCCCACATTGTTTGTTTGTTTTTCCTTTTTAAATAATCTGCAAGCTGACTTAAATGTTGACTGCTACATAATTTTTTATCTTTTAGGACTGTGTTGTTGTTTCTGCTTTTTTCCATACAGCTTTTTCCTGTTTTTTTTTTAATGATTTTTGTTGGATTTTATGTATGTTATTTATCCCCCTAGTAGTGGCTTTGTGATTTCTTTTTCTTTTTCTTAAATTGACAGGTGGGATACAAGCACCTGAAATAAATTTTTAAAATGTGTTGGACTGGAGACTTAGAACAGTTATCAATCAGTAGATCAGGGAGCACAAATTTAGCAGCATTACTCAGAAATAAGTCTGGCTGACTTTAGTGAGGCTTACTCTCCACTATCTCTACTTAGAATTTCAGCCTTCTAGAGAAACATGTTTCCAACTAGGGCTGGATCCACATCTGCAAAATAATTCCACTCCAGTGTGCAGTTTCCTGCCCCAGTTTGACCCGATTAATGCCACATTCACATGCTTTAATCCAAACTCAAGTTGGTCTTGAAAACCACACATTTTCCCCACCCAATGTCACATTGGCACAAAAGGGCATTTCTACCATGTCCACATGTTAATTGAATTAGATTATTATATGCCACATGGCCACAGAGGATGTGTTCTTTTGTTCTTCCCAGCATGCATATCCACATCAACCAATAGTTGTTTTCCCATCATTTTGCTGCCCATATGCACTGCCATTAGAAGACCCCACCTGCATTCCCACTGGCTCTCTCATTGGATTCCCTCACCTTGAGAGATTTAAATATGTCCTCATTCGGTTTAGCTCACAACATTTAAAGTTCTTCACATGATCTTCCTTCAGGATTAATAGTATTAAAAAAAACACTACAGAATGGTACTGCTAGTTTCTATTGTCCCTGATCCGGCAAAAATTGCAGATCAATCCTCCCCAAGTCACTTTGAATTTACCGTATTGCCTGTTAGGTCCAAAGGAATTTATTCTTCAATAAGGCTGTAATCCCCTGTTTTCTTACCTGGGCATAAGTCCCACTAAACTCTGTGGGACTCACTTCTGGGTAGTAACATATACAATCATACTGTTTATGAATTGCAGGGAAGAAACACTACTGGGAGTGCTTGGGCAACCTTCAGGTTGGGGAAGGGATCGATCTCTGATTGTTCACAACTTGAGCCTGGTGCATGGAAGATGGGCAAAATTCGTGGTGGGAAGCGCCCAAAGTGGTTTAATTTGGCATACATGCCTGGCAAGTATAGTGTCACCTTTTGTTTTTAGTTCAATGTATTCAAACGTCTGTGTATTCAAATGTCCAAAGGGATGCCTCCATTTCAGAAGCCCCATGAGCCTTCAGATATTCAAAAATGCAGACATTCAAATACACTGTTTATACCGTTGTATAACTGGGAAAGACAAAATAGCAGGATTTCCACTAAGTGATGTATTGGTGTGCACAAAAAGTATATTTGCTTCTTAAGCCATGAAAGCTACCTCTGGGTGCTTGCCCCAGGTTTCCAGCTTCTGTCTCCACTCTTCTGTAACTTCCATTTCAATATTCAATTTATTCTATAAAGAGTCACTGTGAACTTGCCAGATTGCAGAAAAGGCCAGCTCTCCACTGGAAATGTCGCAGGACAATATGAAGACGGAATAAATGCAATCAGTTGAGGTAGCATTGTTATTGGATCTGCAGTGGCATTTATAGGCCACTGGAGAAGGCAGTTAGAGGCTTAGATGGCACAGATACTAGGACAAGTAGAATCAGGAAGGGCCAAACTCTTTTCAGCACTGTTAAGAATCAACTCAGTATTTATTAGTTGTCTCAGCAAGAGAAAGAAGTAAGCTAGTTTTAGCAGGATATTCTCCAAACTCATACTGAGGACATCTTTTACAGCCTCTCTGAGAACTGTACAGGATTTATTCAGGTGAGAGAGAGAAAATCCCAAAACCTATCCAGTAATAACAACACAGATGAAGAGAAGCCTGAAAATTCAACTGCCTCTTCCTAAATAAACACATCCAGGAACAAAAGAGGCTTTCTGATCTGGAGGGTGAGCCTACAACATACAGTGTTTGTAAGGAAGTATCAAGAGAATTGATTGACCCCAAAATATTTGCTAAATAAAAAACTGCTGGGTCAGGTAGTTGGGACACATGATCTTCTGTGATCTACAACAATGCAAAGGGATCTTGTAGCATCTTTGAAACCAACTGAAAAAAAGACGTTGGTAGCATGAGCTTTAATAGACTTGAGTCTACTTCCTCAAATGCATGTTTTCCAGACTAACATAACTATGTGAAGTACAAGTATTATCAACATCAAAGAAAGTCTGTGTGTTTGCTTATAAAGCAACTGAATTTATCATTAACATATAAACTTTGCACACTGTAGCCCTTTGCCGTGCATAAAGGTGGAGGAAGGAATAATGGGACTTTATCCACTGGTTCCATCATAGATGTACATATACATCTGACCATTGTGCTCCTCACCAGAGGCCTATCTGGGTTGTGAGCACTCTACAGGTGTCCATCTGGAAACTTGTTTCCACGGTGGCACCAACCCTTTGGGGCAGTGCTACTCAAAGTAATAGTCCATAACCCATCAACTGCCAATCCCTGGAATGCTTCTTTTCCAAATTAAGCACTCAGTGCTTATTCTGGTGTATATTGTTCATCTCAGAAGTTTGATTTTTCATTTGTGGCTGTTGATTGCTGATTAAAATATTTTTACATCCTTCCATGTGGGGTACAGGATAGAATTTAATAGTTCAAAACAATTTAAATCATATCAGAAAATTTTAAACCTTCTACTTATTCAGGACTCCACAGTCTAGTCAAGAGTGTTAGAGCCCAAAGGTGCCAGTGAAGAGCTGTGTTTTACCTTAGTGCTGAAATGAATTCACGTTAGGTGCCAATCATACCTCCAAGAGAATGCCATTCTACAACTGGGGTGTTATAGTAAACTTTAGAGAAGTGTGGAAAGATCACTTTTTGGAGCACATCTTTCAGAATTCTCCCCAGTCAAGATGGCTATTAGTCCACACTGGCTGGAGGATTCTGGGCACTACAGTGAACTTCTAAGCACTTTCCAAAGAAGTACTTTCACAGTTAAAATGCCTCTTCCATTGTCCTATATTGTTCAATAATGATGAGAGTTTCAGACAAGTCCAAGTCAGGCACTGAACAGGGCAGTTGGCTATGGAGTGGAAGGGGGCAAACTACATTCATTTACTGATTTTCTATTCTGATACTTGAAACAAGAAAAAGATGGGAAGAGGATAGCAGAACCTTAAATTGGATACCGACTGGAAAGCACACCTCAACCTTCACCCATTTCCTTTTGCCCTTCTCAATCCATCTCTGCCTTCGGAATGATCTCAACACCACAGAGATGCAAGTGCTCCAGAGGCAAATGTCTTCGCAGGGACAGTTGGGCCTGCTTCCTGCCCTGTCTGAAGAGAGAGAGAGAAGGGGAAGGGAAAGACCAAGGGGATCCGGCCAGTAAAAGCAGACTTCATTTTCATCTCACCAGAGTCTCTTGGGAAGGACTTAGGTCTCAACATTGGGTCTTCTTTCCATAGATTCTCACTTCTGCCTTTCTCCTTTTATCTCATGCACCCAACACCCATCTAAAAGGTATGCAAAGAATGGTCATGACAATCCAAAAATATAGAAGGTGGAGAAGTTTAAAAAGCTCTAGCGTCTGTGTCTTGCTTTGGATGAGGGGGAGGTCATACGGTGAAATATGTTGCTCCATTCAATCGAAAGGCTTGATTTGGCTGGCTATCTTGTCTCCATCCCTCAGCACTCCTGTGCATCCCTCCTGAAGCTCGCAGTGAACAACCATGGCAAATCGAAGGAGTTTACTCTTCTCCAATACAGTTTATACGATAGATGTGCTTCTTTCCTAAACACGCTCTATATCCCTTTGTAGCAGAACAAGCTCAAGGTCCTATTTGTAGGAGAAAGAAGCTCAAGGTCCATTGGTAGGAGAACATAGGCTACTAAGCTTCCACGACTCACAGACACGTCCAGTCAGGCACTGAACAGGGCAGTTGGCTATATTGTTCTTAATTAATGCTCTCTAGCAAAGATGCATGTCTCCCCAAAGAAAACTTCAAAGCGCTAGCCGTTTAGACTGAAAATCAGTATGGAAAGGGAACCCCATTATCCATTTCTAGTAGAACAAGGGCAGTCAAGCGTCAGACACCGGACATATCCAACTGGGCTCCAGTAGCATGAGAAAAACTGGCAGCAGAACATGTGTAGAGATGATTCTACTTCATCAGATGCATAGGGTGGAATGAAAGGTGCAAAAACAAATCCTTGATCCTGTTGTGTGTGACAATGTCAGCTGAAATTTACCATCTTCTGGGTATGGAGATGAGACGCAAGCTCAATTTCAATGATGTGGGAGAAGGGGTCTTCTACTGACTTTCCACAACAGCCGTCTTACAGGGCTGTCTCTGGACTCTTCACCCCAATCTTCTTTGAGGAACTAGGCACAATTCTTTCCTTCAGTTAGTATCAAATGTCAGAAGTGTCCCTTTACATACTATCCAAAAGTAGGCTGATATCTCCTTTAAGAGAAAAAAGCTCAAGGTCCATTGTAGAGAAACTTCGGGTAGTCAGCTTCCAAGACTCCTGATACACACCAAATACGGCACCTACAGGGTAATTTGAAGACATCTCAAAAACCTTCCTATGGTTATCTACTGTCGATGTCTTCAGGAAACAGCCTTCCCCCCAACGAACTGAAAGTTGAACTGCATCCATCTCCATACCCACAAGTTTTCAGGGTTAATTGACATTCTCACACAGAAAAGATGCATTGGGTCTGTATGTTTTTGATTTCTCCACACCAAACATCATCTGAGGAAGTTGGCTCCAGTCTGAAAAGCTCATGCAACAGCCTCTTTCTTTCGGTAACTCTGAAAGGTGTGAAAAGACCCCTTTGCATACGGATTTTCCAGAATGACGGGTTATATTTTAGAAAAATGCAGTTTGACCCCATTCTGAATATCTAGCTCTCTGGAAACTGGGATTGGTGATTGTTGTTTCATAAGGTTTTGGCATTCTTAGTGTTTGGGGCTGCCTAAAACGCAAATGCCAGGTTTTGGGGGATGGACCCATGGAATGGGAAGTGGTCAAACTACATTATTCTACTGATTTTCTATTCTGATACTTGAAACAGAAAGAAAGATGGGAAAGAGGTTAGCAGAACCTTAAATTGGATATCCGACGGGAATCACATCACCGTCACCTTCATCCCAGTTCCCTTTTGCACCTTCTCAATCCACCTCTGTCTTCTGGAATCATCTCAGACACAACAGAGATGCAAATCCTCCAGAGGCAAATGTCTTCGCAGGGACAGTTGGGCCTGCTTCCTGCCCTTCTTGAAGAGAGAGAGAGAAGGGGAAGGGAAAGACCAAGGGGATCCGGCCAGTAAAAGCAGACTTCATTTTCATCACCAGAGTTCTTGAGAAAGGACTTAGGATCTCAACTTGGGTCTCTTTCCCATAGATCTCACTCTGCCCTTTTCCTTTTATCTTCATGCACCAACACCCACTAAAAGGGTATGCAAAGAACGGTCATGACAATCCAAAAAATAGAGAAGATGGAGAAGTTTAAAAAGCTCTAGCGTCTGTGTCTTGCTTTGGATGAGGGGGAGGTCAAACTGAAATATGTTGCCCATTCATCGAAAGGCTTGATTTGGCTGGCTAATCTTGTCTCCATCCCTCAGCACTCCATGTGCACCCTCCTGAAGCTGCGCAGTGAACAACCATGGCAAATCGAAGGAGTTTACTCTTCTCCAATACAGGTTAACGATAGATGTGCTTTCTTCCTAAAACACGCTCCATACCCTTTGTAGCAAACAAGCTCAAGGTCTATTTGTAGGAGAAAGAAGCTCAAGGTCCATTTGTAGGAGAACATAGGCTAGCTAAGCTTCCACGACTCCAGACACGTCCAAGTCAGGCACTGAACAGGGCAGTGTGGCTATATTTTTGTTCTTAATTAATGCTCTCTAGCAAAGATGCATGTCTCCCCCAAAGAAACTTCAAAGCGCTAGCCGTGTTAGACTGGAAAATCAGTATGAAAGGGAACCCCATACCATTTCTAGTAGAACATAGGGCAGTCAATGTTCAGGACACCGGACATATCCAACGTGTAGCTCCAGTAGCATGAGAAAAACTGGCAGCATGAACATGTGTAGAGATGATTCTACTTCATCAGATGCATAGGGTGAATGAAAGGGGCAAAAAACAAATCCTTATGATCCTGTTGTGTGTGACAATGTCGGCTGAAATTTACCATCTTCTGGTATGGAGATGAGACGGCAAGCTCAATTTCATGATGTTGGGAGCAAGGCGGTCTTCTACTGACTTTCCACAAACAGCCGTCTTACTTGGGCTGTCTCTGGACTCTTCACCCCAAATCTGTCTTTGAGGAACTAGGCACAATTCTTGTTTCCTTCAGTTGACAAAAAGTGCAGAAGGTGTCCCTTTACATACTATCCAAAAGTAGGCGGATATCTCCTTAAGGAGAACAAGCTCAAGGTCCATTTGTAGGAGAACTTCGGGTAGTCAAGCTTCCAAGACTCCAGATACACATCCAAATACGGCACTCTACAGGGTAATTTGAAGACATCTCAAAAACCTTCCTATGGTTTCTACTGTCGATGTCTTCAGGAAACAGCCTTTCTCCCAAACGAACATGAAAGTTGAACTTGTCACTCCATACCCACAAGGTTTTCAGGGTTAATGACATTCTCACAACAGAAACGATGACTGGGTCTGTATGTTTTTGATTTCTCCACACCAAACATTCATCTGAGGAAGTTGGCCAGTCTAGAAAAGCTCATGCTACAGCCTCTTTCTTTCGGTAACTTGAAAGGTGCGAAAAGACCCTTTTGCATACGGATTTCCCAGAATGACAGGTTGTTATATTTAGAAAATGCATTTGACCCCATTCTGAATACTCTAGCTCCTCGAACGGTGGATTTGTGATTTCATAAGGTGTTTGGCATTCTTATGTTTGGGGCTGCCTAAAACGGCAAATGCCAGGTTTCGGGGGATGGAGCCATGGAATTGGAAGTGGGGCAAACTACATTAATTCTACTGATTTTCTATTCTGATACTTGAAACAAGAAAGAAAGATGGGAAAGAGGTTAGCAGAACCTTAAATTGGATATCCGACTGGAACAGCATCACCGTCAACCTTCATCCCAGTTCCCTTTTGCACCTTCTCAATCCATCCCTGTCTCTGGAATCACTCAACACCACAGAGATGCAATCCTCAGAGGCAAATGTCTTCGCAGGGACAGTTGGGCTTCGGCTTCCTGCCCTCTTGAAGAGAGAGAGAAGGGGAAGGGGAAAGACCAAGGGGATCCGGCCAGTAAAAGCAGACTTCATTTTCATCTCACCCAGAGTCTCTTGGGAAAGGACTTAGGATCTCAACATTGGGTCTACTTTCCCATAGATCTCACTTCTGCCCTTTTCCTTTTATCTCATGCACCAACACCCATCTAAAAGGGATGCAAAGAACGGTCATGACAATCCAAAAAATATAGAGATGGAGAAGTTTAAAAAGCTCAGCATCTGTTCTTGCTTTGGATGAGGGGGAGGTCATACTGTGGAAATATGTTGCTCCATTCATCGAAAGGCTTGATTTGGCTGGCTAATCTTGTCTCCATCCCTCAGCACTCCATGTGCATCCCTCCTGAAGCTGCGCAGTGAACAACCATGGCAATCGAAGGAGTTTACTCTCTCCAATACAGGTTATACGAAGATGTGCTTTCTCTAAAAACGCTCCATATCCCTTTGTACAGAAACAAGCTCAAGGTCTATTTGTAGGAGAAAGAAGCTCAGGTCCATTTGTAGGAGAACATAGGCTAGCTAAGCTTCCACGACTCCAGACACGTCCAAGTCAGGCACTGAACAGGGCAGTTGGCTTATTTTTGTTCTTAATAATGCTCTCTAGCAAAGATGCATGTCTCCCCAAAGAAAACTAAAGCGCTAGCCGTGTTAGACTGGAAAATCAGTATGGAAAGGGAACCCCATTTCCATTTCTAGTAGAACATAGGGCAGTCAAGCGTTCAGGACACCGGACATATCCAACTGTGGCTCCAGTAGCATGAGAAAAAACTGGCAGCATGAACATGTGTAAGATGATTTCTACTTCATCAGAGGCATGGGTGGAATGAAAGGTGCAAAAACAAATCCTTAGGATCCTGTGTGGGGTGACAATGTCAGCTGAAATTACCATCTCTGGTATGGAGATGAGACGGCAAGCTCAATTTAAATGATGTTGGGAGCAAGGCGGTCTTCTACTGACTTTCCCCAAACAGCCGTCTTACATTGGGCTTCTCTGGACTCTCACCAAAAATCTGTCTTTGAACAGGCACAATTCTTTCCTTCAGTTAGTACAAATGTGCAGAGTGTCCTTTACATACTATCCAAAAGAGGCTGATATCTCCTTTAAGGAGAAACAAGCTCAAGGTCCATTTGTAGGAGAACTTCGGGTAGTCAAGCTTCCAAGACTCCTGATACACATCCAAAAACGGCACTCTACAGGGTAATTTGAAGACATCTCAAAAACTTCCATGGTTATCTACTGTCGATGTCTTCAGGAACACCTTTCTCCCCCAACGAACATGAAAGTTGAACTTGTCATCTCATCTCCATACCACAAGGTTTTCAGGGTTAATTGACATCTCACACAGAAACAGATGACTTGGGTCTGTAGTGTTTTGATTTCTCCACACCAAACATTCATCTGAGGAAGTTGGCTCCAGTCTAGAAAAGCTCATGCTAACAGCCTCTTTCTTCGGTAACTCTGAAAGGTGTGAAAAGCCCTTTGCATACGGATTTTCCAGAATGAGGGTTATATTTAGAAATAATGCAGTTTGACCCCATTCTGAATACTCTGCTCTCTGGAAACTGTGGATTTGTGATTTGTGGTTTCTAAGGTGTTTGGCATTCTATGTTTGGGGCTGCCTAAAACGGCAAATGCCAGGTTTTTGGGGGATGACCCATGGAATTGGAAGTGGGGTCAAACTACATAATTCTACTGATTTTCTATTCGTATACTTGAAACAAGAAAGAAGAGATGGGAAGAGGTTAGCAGAACTTAAATTGGATATCCGACTGGAATCAGCATCACGTCAACCTTCATCCCAGTTCCCTTTTGCACCTTCTCAATCCTCCTCTTGTCTCTGGAATCATCTCAGACACCACAGAATGCAACCTCCAGAGGCAAATGTCTTCGCAGGGACAGTTGGGCTCTGCTTCCTGCCTTCTTGAAAGAAGAGAGAGAAGGGGAAGGGGAAAGACCAAGGGGATCCGCCATAAAAGCAGACTTCATTTTCATACCACAGTCTCTGGGAAAGGACTTAGGATCTCAACATTGGGTCTTCTTTCCCATAGATCTCACTTCTGCCCTTTTCCTTTTATCTTCATGCACCAACACCCATCTAAAAGGGTATGCAAAGAACGGTCATGACAATCCAAAAATTAGAAGATGGAGAAGTTTAAAAAGCTCTAGCGTCTTGTGCTTGCTTGGATGAGGGGGAGGTCATACTGTGAAATATGTTGCTCCATTCATCGAAAGGCTTGATTTGTCTGGCTAATCTGTCTCCATCCCTCAGCACTCCATGTGCATCCCTCCTGAAGCTGCGCAGTGAACAACCATGGCAAATCGAAGGGATTTACTCTTCTCCAATACAGGTTACGATAGATGTGCTTCTTCCTAAACACGCTCCATCCCTTGTACCAGAACAAGCTCAAGGTCTATTTGTAGGAGAAAGAAGCTCAAGGTCCATTGTGGAGAACATAGGCTAGCTAAGCTTCCACGACTCCAGACACGTCCAAGTCAGGCACTGAACAGGGCAGTTGCTATATTTTTTGTTCTTAATAATGCTCTCTAGCAAAGAGCATGTCTCCCCCAGAAGAACTTCAAAGCACAGCCGTGTGACTGGAAAATCAGTATGAAAAGGGAACCCCATATCCATTTCTAGTAGAACATAGGGCAGTCAAGTGTTCAGGACACCGGACATATCCAACTGTACTCCAGTAGCATGAGAAAAACTGGCAGCATGAACATGTGTAGAGATGATTCTACTCATCAGATGCATAGGGTGGAATGAAAAGGTGCAAAAACATCCTATGATCCTGTTGTGTGTGTGTGATGTCAATGTCGCTGAATTTACCACTTCTGGGTAGGGAGTGTGAACGGCAAGCTCAATTTCAATGATGTTGGGACAAGGCGGTCTTCTACTGACTTCCCACAAACAGCCGTCTTACATTGGGCTGTCTCTGGACTCTCACCCCAAATCTTTCTTGAGAACTAGGCACAATTCTTTTTCCTTCAGTAGATCAAATGTGCAGAAGTGTCCCTTTACATACATCCAAAAGTAGGCTGATATCTCCTTTAGGGAGAACAAGCTCAAGGTCCATTTGTAGGAGAACTTCGGGTAGTTCAAGCTTCCAAGACCCAGATACACATCCAAATACGGCACTCTACAGGGTAATTTAAGACATCTCAAAACCTTCCATGGTTATCTACTGTCGATGTCTTCAGGAAACAGCCTTTCTCCCCAACGAACATGAAAGTTGAACTTGTCATCTCCTACCCACAAGGTTTTCAGGGTTAATTGACATTCTCACACAGAAACAATGACTTGGGTCTGTAGTTTTTTGATTTCTCCACACCAAACATTCATCTGAGGAAGTTGGCCAGTCTAAAAAGCTCAGGCAAAGCCTCTTTCTTTCGGTACTCTGAAGGTGCGAAAAGACCCCTTGGCATACGGATTTCCAGAATGACAGGGTTTATTTTAGAAATAATGCAGTTTGACCCCATTCTGATACCTAGCTCCTGGAACTGGGATTTGTGTTTTCATAAGGTGTTTGGCATTCTTATGTTGGGCGCCCTAAAACGGCAATGCCAGGTTTCTGGGGGATGGAGCCATGGAATTGGAAGTGGGGTCAAACACATTAATTCTACTGATTTTCTATTCTGATACTTGAAACAAGAAAGAAAGATGGGAAAGAGTTAGCAGAACCTTAAATTGGATACCGACTGGAATCAGCATCACCGTCAACCTTCATCCCAGTCCCTTTTGCACCTTCTCAATCCATCCTCTGTCTTCTGGAATCATCTCAGACACACAGAGATGCAAATCCTCCAGAGGCAAATGTCTTCGCAGGGACATTGGGCTCTGCTTCCTGCCTGTCTTGAAGAGAGAGAGAGAAGGGGGAAGGGAAAGACCAAAGGGATCCGGCCAGATAAAGCAGACTTCATTTTCAATCTCACCCAGAGTCTCTTGGGAAAGGACTTAGGATCTCAACAATTGGGTTCTTTCCCATAGATCTCACTTCGCCCTTTTCCTTTTATCTTCATGCACCAACACCATCTAAAAGGGTATGCAAGAAACGTTCATGACAATCCAAAAAATATAGAAGATGGAGAAGTTTTAAAAAGCTCTAGCTCTGTGTCTTGCTTTGGATGGAGGGGGGTCATACTGTGAAATATGTTGCTCCATTCATCGAAAGGCTTGATGTGGCGGGCTATCTTGTCTCCAT
>NC_056522.1:180566714-180593245 GCF_019175285.1 Sceloporus undulatus | reverse complement strand
ATTCAGGGGGTGGGTGTAGGGAATTATTTTTTTCAGGAATATTTTGTTTGTTTTAAGTATATGGCCAAAATCCTGTTTTACTGTAAGTCACTGCTCCATAATCCCCTGCCCCTTTTGGGGGGGGGGTACAGTAGCTCATCATTATTCCCCTTTCCAAATGTCACACAACATAAAGTAAGTAATATATTGATTAATAAGCTTTCATATTCATTATAAATGCCTTTAATCCAGTGTTTCCCAAACTTTGGTCTTCCAGATGTTTTTCACTTCAGCTCCCAAAATTCATGACTGTTGGCAAAGCTGATTGGAGCTTCTGGGAGCTTAAGTCCAAAAGAGCTGGAGGAGCCAATGCTCTAATATCATTAGGGCAAAATAGAAACAGGAATTATGATTGGTTGCTGCTCCTTCTTTTTGGCATATCTAAGCTTCAATTCAACATTAGTTCATTTACAAAAAATCTTCTTCATTTTTATATAGGAGTGGACAAAATAAGGCTATGGAAAGGTTAGGTGCCCAGCAATTCTCACCATTGGCTACATTGGCTAGGTCTGATAGAAGTTGCCCCATACAACATTTGGAGGGCTGCATTTGCCCAACAATGATATAGATCAAGAGCCACTACTAATCTGGTTTAATTAACAAACTATTATAATTTAACCATTAACAAACAGGTTTATGGCACCACAGAGCCTGTGGATATCTACATCAAAATGGAAGATAAGCATGTGCGATACATTTCTGAACTATTCCTTTCTTCAAAGTGATAATTACCACAGTCAGTGTGTTGAAGCCAGCTCTTCCCAGGAGATGTCCCAAGTCACTGACGGCAGTAAATGGAGATACATGTGGGGCAAATCCACCTTCTCTTTCCAGTTCTGCCAGCTGCAAAGAGCAACGAAGCTCATATAATGTGTCTCCCCCAAACATAGAGCCAATAAATACTCCATCAGGTTTAAGGATTCGATGTACCTAAAAGAAATCACCATAATTAAGTTGTGCATGATCCCACCAAGTACATCTTACTAATTTCAATGGAATGAAAGGAACCAATATAACAGCAATGTCCCACTGTTAGTTGCATCTGAGGAAGCGGACTCAAGTCTACAAAAGTTCATGCTAGCAACTTCTCTCAGTTAGTCTCAAAGGTGCTACAAGATCCCATTGCATCCTGTGGGCAAAGATAGCCAGTGAATTTTGCAGATCAGCAAGCATTTTCAACCACCCTACCTAGATCAGTGATTCTCAAACTGTGGTTCTCCACATGCTTTGCACCTCCAAGTCCCAAAAGGCCCAAGCTGGCAAAACCAGTGTTTAGGGACTCACATTATTAACATAATATCAAGTCTGGAGCTGGAAGTTGGGGCTGGATATACTTGGCGGGCCAAAGACTGAAAACCACTGTCCTAGACTAAGCTCTATGCACTATGTCATACTGGATAAAAGTAAGGCACTTTACAGACCGCCCAAAAAAGGGCGGTCTGCTGGCGCCGTCTTTTGCTGCGCGGAGGAGCCCCAGCGGCCAAGCCTCCACACAACAAAAAGAAGCTGCAAAATGCAGCTTCTTCTTGCGGCGCCCTTATGATGCCAATGTAGAACGGGTGCCGCCATTTTGTACGCACTCAGCGCGTACTAGGGTTAGGGGCGTCCAAAAAGGATGCCCCTTCCTAACCCTAGTATGTGCCGCACACGTACTTTCCGCCCATGCGGAACAGACCTAAGTTTGTCCACTACATTAGAAACTCACTTTAGGGAGACAAAAGGGTTACAGTGTATTTTTGCCTCCTAACAGTAGTTTTTCTGTTTAAGCTTCCAGTCGACTTGCCATATGATTTATCCATAGCTATTAGGGGCTTAACAGGTCACTTCACCAATCCTAATGCTTTTCTGTTTGTCCTTTGCCAACTGATCCTTTATCTGCATTGGGCATTTCTTAAGGTTTTGCCCTCTTGCTGTTGCCTTTGAAAAAATGTTTTGTACTGCTATAAACTTCAAGGTATCTTCCATTCCCAAAGGAGAGTTTTGTCTCTAATCCTGTCAGAATTCTTCATTTTATATTATCCTTGGAAGGAATTACAGGATAGCATGAACACAATTATGTGATCAGGAGAAAGGCACATACACAACTGACATTCTCGATACCTCAACAATGAACACTTATGAACAGTTTAAAAATATCTGTATAAGTGTGCAGATAGACAAGTTGCCATCTTTGACCTCCAAAATGCCCAGAAAAGTATAAAAAGTCACATACTGGTTCTACAAAGTTTTCAAATGGAAAAGATAAAGGAATGGTTACCGCAGGACAGCTGCAGACAATATTACACAATAAGAACAACAGTACAGCACACAGAGAAAAACTAAATAATTATACTTTATCCTCATCCAAACTTTGCCCATTGACTCCAAACTCAGCCATGTTAAAACCCATTGTTCCATAAGGATTATTAGTAGTGATAAAAGGGAACTTGTATCAGTATCTTTATAGGGATATTAATATTTGTACTTACCTCATGCAGTGCTTTGGGAAGGTCATTTACCCAATGCAAGCTAAAAAGGGGTTATGTAGAAAATATGTTACTAAGAAGAGTAAGAAATTTCTAAGTATTTAAAAAAGTTAGACAGGCAATTCAGCCTGTTATATTGACACAATGCAGGTTCCATTGCATTTGACTGAGCTTATTCCCTGGTTAGTACATACAGGACTGCAGCCTTAGAACCCCTTTTAAAAACCACAGTTATTCCACATGTCAATAAAAACTAGCTGGATATTTTAAACCCCTAAGAATGTCATTATGTTAAATCAGTCTGTTTTTTAGCAGTTGTTTTTGCAGCTACATAAAATTTGGTGCACATATGCTCTTATCTCCCATGATTTCAAGCAAGACTGATGTGTAGTAAAGGAAAAATAAATATATAGAGAAAATAAGTTTAACATTCCTAAAACCATTCAACAAGTCTTAATAATCATTTTGGAGACTTAACATGTCTCCTGTATTCTTATACATGCCTGCTCAGAAATAAAGTCAGCTAAATCCCATGTAATTTATTACCAAGTAAATGTGTACAAGTGATTCCCAAACTTGGGTCCTCCAGGTATTTTGGACTTCACCTCCCAGAAAGCCCAACCAGTTTGGCCAAAGTCAGGAATTGTGGGAGCTGAAGTCAAAAGCTGGGGAACCACTGGTCCAGAGGACCAGAGCTAACTCAATAAAAGTCAGATGAAACACATTTTCAATAGAGAGGCCATGATCAAAAATGCAAATAACATGTCCTGTATTTTTTAACCTACCCCTTCCTTTGGTAGACACTTGTTGCCCTTCAAAAGCTGTACCAAGCCACCATAACAGCATTCACTATATTGTAAGAAGCTGTAGCCTTGAAGGTGAAGTTAAGTTTTCTTCATATCTCAAACCATATGTGGAAAACACTTTATACACATGGAATGTTTTTTTTGGCATTCCAGGCAGAAGCAAACATACATACACACACTATTCTAGTAATAAACAGGGAACTATACTGACACACAAGAATAAGACCAAGAGTTGATTTTAGAACTGTAGGTGCTCATTACATAAAAAGTTACTATTCTCATTATAAATTATACTGTCTCGTTTAGTCCAGCTGCTAGTTACCTCAGTCCACTGACAACGAGGTCGAATGTGTTTTCTTTGAAAGGAAGGAATTCTTCATCAGCTACAATACTGATTGTGGGTATTTCGGATTCTATTGTGTTTTTCTAAATCAGGTTAGAATAGAAATGGGTTAGAACCACAGCTAAGGCTGTTTTACTTCATAATTCACTGTCATGAATTAAAAACCATACAGCTTCTTACCAAAGCGTTTTCGGCAACATCTGCTTGAATAAGCCTTTCAACAACATCCTGGGGGCAAAAAGATCATGCAGTTATTTCCAAATGTTTTACTTGTTTTATTTTGGAGATGGCATGTGGTGCTTGGATGGGGGACAGGAATAGAAGTATATACCACTGGCCTATATTGACAGAACTTTATTTTGTTAGAAGACAACATAGTGAAATGTGGATTATAAATTCTATCCCTTGGTTTCTTATACACTTTTTAGAGTATTGCCTCATTTTAAATGATTAGTTGACTTACAGACAATACATGTTGTCTAGCAGCAAGGGTATATTTAAACCTATTTAGAAACATCAAATATTCCTCTTGATATTTCAGATAGGTAACATTAACTAAGTTTAGACTCTAATCCTATATCCGTTTATTGCGAACGTGGCTCAAAGAACTCAACAGGAGTTACAGGTGAATCAAAATGTACAAAACTGCCTTGTTAATTCATTATTTATTTATATTTTATTGACTGAAGCACAAAGAACTTATTAGTTTGCTTCTGGCTGTTGCCAGGCTTGAGATAGCCAAGAACTGGAAAACTGGAAAGTTGAATAGTGCAGGATATGGACTAGACTTTGGGATTTGCGATTAATGGAGAAAATGGCAGATAAAGACGTCCCTCAGTTTTAGCTAAATTTTTATGGAAAGAGGTCTTTCAGGATCCCTGAATACACCTTTTGTCTATAATTTTCAGGGCCTTATCTGGGTTATTGTCTTTATTTATTGTGTGTTCTGGTGTACTGTTTGTTGTCATGTTTTGTTTGAAGTATTAGAATCATAGAATCATAGAGTTGGAAGAGACACTCGCGGCTATCCAGTCCAACCCCCTGCCATGCAGGAAATCCAAATCAAAGCATCCCCGACAGATGGCCATCCAGCCTCTGTTTAAAGACCTCCAAGGAAGGAGACTCTATCACCCTCCGAGGAGTGCATTCCACTGTCGAACACCCTTACTGTCAGGAAGTTCCTCCTAATGTTCAGGTGGAATCTCTTTCCTGCAGCTTGCATCCATGTTCCGGGTCCTGTTCTCTGGAGCAGCAGAAAACAAGCTTGCTCCCTCTTCAATATGACATCCTTCAATATTTAAACAGGCTCTATATCACCTCTTAACCTTCTTTTTCTCCAGCGTAAACATCCCCGGCTCCCAAGTCGTTCCTCATAGGGCATGGTTTCCAGACCTTCACCATTTTGTCGCCCTCCTTGGACACACTCCAGTTTCTCAATGTCCTTTCTGAATTGTGGCGCCCAGACTGACACAATATTCTAGGTGGGGCCCTGACCAGAGCAGAATAAGTGGGACTATTACTTCTCTTAATCTAGACACTATACTTCATTGATGCAGCTAAATAGCATGGCCTTTTTAGCTGCCGGCATCACACTGTTCACTCATGTTCAACTTGTGGTCTACTTGGACTCCTAGATCCCTTTCACACGTAGTTTCATTCAGCCAGGTGTCACCCATCCTATATCTGTGCATTTTATTTTTCCGCCCTAAGTGCAATACCTTACATTTCTCTGTGTTGAATTTCATTTTGTTAGCTTGTGCCCGCTTCTAGTCTATTCAGGTCATTTTGAATCATGCCTGTCCTCTGGGTATTAGCTATCCCCCTAATTTGGTGTCATCTGCAAATTTGATAAGTATGCTCCCAATTCTGTCATCCAGGTCATTGATAAAGATGTTGAATAGCATGGGCCCAGGACAGAGCCCGTGGGACCCCACGGTCACTCTCTCCAGGAGAAAAGGAGCCATTGTTGAGCACCCTTTGGGTTCGGCCGGTCAACCAATTACAGATCCATGTAACAGTTCCTTTGTCTAGCCCACATTTTACAGCTGTTTGCAAGATGTCATGGGGAACTTGTCAAAGGCCTTACTGAAATCAAGATATACTACATCCACAGCATTCCCTTCATCTACCAAGCTGTAATTTTATCAAAGAAAGAGATCAGGTTTGTCTGGCATGACTTGTTTCTCTGAAACCCAGTTGACTTTTTGTGATTAGGCATTGCCTTCTCATTTCACAGACTCTCTGTTTAATGATCTGCTCCAGAATCTTTCCTAGACTGATGTCAGAACAACTGGACGATAAGTGTTGGGATACTTTTTTCCCCCTTTTGAAGATGGGGACAACGTTTGCCCTCCGCCAGTCGCTGGGATCTCTCCTGTTTTTGCAGGAGTTTTCAAAGATTTTGCCAATGGCTGCCGATTTACATTTGCCAGTTCTTTTAATACCCTTGGATGGAGTTCATCTGGTCCCGGAGACTTAATCCATTTAGATTAATAAGGTGTTCCTCTACTATCCTTTACTTTTCTGTGCTGAAATTCCCCTCTTCGTCCTCTGCTCCATTATCCTCAGGTTGAGCACCCTTTTCTTTTTTTGGAGAAGACTGAGGCAAAGAAGGTGTTGTAATTCTGCCTTTTCTCTGTCTTCTGTTAGCATTTTGCCATCTTCTCCACGAGGGCCCTACTGTTTCCTTCTTCTTCCTTTTGCTGCGGACATATCCAAAAAAAGCCCTTTTTATTGTTCTTAACCTCTCTAGCAAGCTGAGTTCGTTCTGGCTTTAGCTTTTCTGACTTTACCCCTACACATGCCTGCTATTCTTGAATTCCTTTTTCGTGATTTCCCCCTTTTTCCATTTCTTATACATGTTCCGTTTCAAC
This sequence comes from Sceloporus undulatus, assembly GCF_019175285.1. Taxonomy (NCBI): domain Eukaryota; kingdom Metazoa; phylum Chordata; class Lepidosauria; order Squamata; family Phrynosomatidae; genus Sceloporus; species Sceloporus undulatus. The sequence continues at coordinate 180,586,719 of NC_056522.1, read as the reverse complement.
TTAGCTCCGTTGAAAGTTCCTTAGTCATCCATCCTGTTTCTTGAGACACTCTCCCGTTTTCTTTCTCACTGGAACTGTTTGAAATTGTGCCTTCCGCTATCTCTCTTTTGAGAACTCACATCCGTCCTGAACTCCTTTTTTTTGTTATTTCTGACCTGGAATAGCTCTCAGTACTTCTCTAAGTTTACTGAAATCCGCTCTCCTAAAGTCTAGGATGCGTGTCTGACTATGCTGGCTCTCCTTTTCCACTGTATTACAAACTCCAGGAGAACATGGTTCACTTCCACCTAATGATCCATCACTTGCACCCCATTAACCAGTCATCCTTGTTGTTGGATCAGATCTAAAATAGCTGACCCCTTGTTGCCTCTTCACCTTTTTGGACCATGAATTGTTTCCAGGCAAGGAGGAATTTGCTAGGCTTGAGATTTTGCTGATTTGACTTCCAGCAAATATCAGATAGTTGAAGTCGCCCTCACTACTACATCTCCTTTTCACTGTGTTGCCATCTGTTCTAGAAATATCATCCAATTCCTCCGTCTGCTTGGGGGTCTGTAGTAGACTCCCACCGTAACATCCTTGTTGTTTCTCTCCCCTTTGATTCTTATCCAGATGCTCTCACATGGCTTCCTGATGAGTCCAGGATCTCTTCACTGGGTAATATCTCTGCATATAGTGCTATTCTCCTCTCTTTCTTTTGGCCTATTCTCTTAATAAGGTTATACCCTCTCATTTCCACATTCCAATCTGAGACTCATCCCACCAGGTTTCAGTGATGCCTATTATATCATATTTGCTTGTTGTACTAGGATTCGAGTTCATCTTGCTTTTTCCCACTCTGTGCATTAGTGTAAGACTTAACACGCAGACCATGGTTCCCTTTTACTTGCTGCCTGTGCAAGTTTTTTGCCTCCCACTGTTGGGTCCTTGCACTGTTTGCCTGTCTCCTCATGTCAGTTTGACTATTTTCGCCATCCCTTTCGCCTCCTTATTTGCCTCCCTTCCCCTCGGACTCAGTTTAAGCTCCTGATCAAGTTCTTGAGACTGTTGGCAAACACATTTCTTCCAACTGGCGTGAGATGCAACCCGTCTGTTGCAGAAGTCCCTCCTCATTGGAACCGCAGCCCATGATCGAAGAATCCAAAACCTTCTCGGCGGCACCATCTGCGAAGCCAGTTGTTCACTACCGCTTTTCCTCTCCCTTCCTGGACCATGCCCTTCAACTGGCAGAAGAGATGAGATGAAACCTGTTACATCATTCCTTTCAGCTTCCTACCAAGCGCCTCGTAATCCCTTTTGATGTTCTGAAGCTGTGTCTTGCAGTATCATTAGTTCCCACGTGGACAAAAGGTAGGGGTATTGGTCAGAAGGCTTGACCATTTGTCAGCCTCTCTGTCAATCACGGATCTTTGCACCTGGAAGACAACACACCTCTCGAGACTCTTGTCGGCCTACAAATATCATGCTTGTTACCCTCAGCAAGGAGTCCCCACTACGACCACACGCCTCCCCGCGTGCTTAGCCGCGACTGTTCCCTCGGTGGGGACTCTCAGGCTCCCCTGCTCTGTCCTGAAGTCTTGTCCATGCTGCTCTTCTTCATCCTCCTTGATATGGAAGAGCTTCAAATCGATTCTCTAGCTGCAAACTCCCGAAACAATTCCTTCTTGGCTTACTTCTCTTTGTGACATTCCTCCAGCCGTCTGCCTCCTCTGTTTGGCAAGTGACCTCTTCCACCCTAGCATCTTCCTCTGCGTGGTTACTCATCCACGATGTTAGTCTCTTGTGTCCAGAAAATCCTCTTGTTCCCTAATATGCTTAAGTGTAGCTAACTCTGGACTCCAGCTGCTGCACTTTCTCCTCCAAGAGTGCTACCAACTTGCACTTGGTGCATGTGAAGTTGTCCACTTCTGTAGGCAAGAAGAGAAACATCCACAAGAGATGCAGGTCTGCAGCAGATCCCTCGTTGTCCATACTGCAAAGTCTTAGTAATGAATATAACGGTCATCATTACTGGGAATACTTCTTTAAAGGAATGTAATGGCTGTTATGTTACACTTAAAGGGAAGGTTCAGTTTCAAATCTGATTCTAACCTGAGGCCACTTGAGGAGAGTTGTTGAGTTAAAGAACTACTAAAATCAGCAATGAGCACACGGTCTCAAAATGGCTGCCAAGCAGCTCTCTCCTTCTCCTCTCTCTGGCCGAGCTCTGGAAGGCTCTGGAAGTTGGTTATAAAGCTAGTCTGCTAGCTCCGCCCCCTTGTGACTCCAGATGTGACTCACAGAAGCTCCTCCCCCTCAGCAATGAGCACACGTCTCAAGCACACGGTCTCAAAATGGCTGCCAAGCAGCTCCTCCTTCGTCCTCTCTCTGGCCCAGACTGCTTCTCTCTCTGGCCGGACTGCATAATACATTTAATTTTTAAAATATTTTTGACATAATATCAAGTGCAGTTCAGCAGCATTAAGCTGTATTCCAGTCACAAGGTACTTGCGTGTACCTTATTGACTCTACTATGATTCGTAGGATGACAAGAGAGGGGCGTGCGTGCATGCGTGCGCATGAGTGTCTTCAGGTTCCATTCATATGGTTGACTTATGGATTCTCTAGGGTTTTCTTATGCAAAGACTACTCAGAAGTAGTTTTCCAGTTTTGTTTGCCATCTCCCATCCAAGTACTAATCACAGAGCTGACCTTGCTTAGTATAGGACTGGGATATTAGTATGGTTTTCTACACAATGCTCAGACCTTATTTATAATTCTGTTAGGGAACTGTCAAAAAGGGCAGGGAATAGTACCAAACCCACAAGATTTCATCATAAGATAGTGGAAATTTTACTGTTTTCTCTGATTTTTTTTAATTAAAAAAACAGCTTCTAAAAGTATTTTACCTCAAACATTTTACTGAGCATCAATTTTGGTCCTCTTTCTTTTTTCTTCTGTTGGGGAAGAGATGAGGCGAATCCTGCTGTGAATGTCAAGATCCAAGGTTGTTTAGCTAGTTCTGCCTGCAAAAAGGAGTACAGTGCACCGGCTGTGTGGCAGTGGAGCATGTCCAGTCTCAATAAGCTGGGTTCCCAATCCTGACTCATCACAACATCCGAACCAAACCAAAAGGATCAACCGGACGGCATAAGTTTCTATAACATATGCATCTTAAGTTTATTTCTACCATAAGCAATGTCTGATCTTTATCTCTGCAAATCGTTCACAGGCTTAAATATAGAGAATGAATACCTTGTTAAATGCTGTGTTGCTAGTAGCTTCGTCCACACCCAAGGTCCAATGCAAGGGGGAAGGTCTTTAAGGGGATAAAGGGGATCCGTTTAGAAAACAGCAACTCAGTGAGTACATAATGCTTGCGTTTTAAAAATTCTGCCTTTCCAAATATGCAGACTCCTCTCTTACAGAAACTACTGGGACTATCCCATTGAATTTAGTGGCGCTGACCTGGAATGAACACTAAGTTTATTCTGATCATGCATATTAACATCACACAGGCCTGTTAGAGACTGCCAAATAAAGCTGCTTCGGGTCCTTTGGAAGTATGCTGTTTAAATGATGCATGCATCCTAAGATCCGGAAGCTGCACCAAAGCTGCACTCCAGTGCTTAGGATGGAAGTGGCTTTGGCGCGCCTCCGGATTCTTGGATGCATGCATCATTTAATAGCATACCTCCAAAGAGACCTGAAGCAGCTTTATTTTGGCAGTCTGTAACAGGCCACAGTGTCTGTTTCTCGCTATCAAAAGAAGTATATACGTATGTGGTGCCCTTCTCCTTCACCTGATTTATCATGGAATCCTGTGAGTATTTAGTCAAAATAAAGTTCCTCTGATGTTCAGTAAAGTGTACTTATACTGTTGGTCCTCGTATCCACAGATTTTTTTATACATGGATTCAACAATCACAAGCTTGAAAATATTGAAAAGTATATAAATTCCCAAAGCAAGCCTCGGTTTAACCATTTTATATAAGGGGACACACTTCCACTAGGCCTTGTATTTAATGGGATTTGGCATCCATGGATTTGGTATCCACGCAGCATCCTGGAACCAAACGGTAATGGCACTAAGGGCCCACTATATTGCCATTTATTAAGAGAGGATTCTCAATATCCACCTTACTATCAAATGCAAGAATGTTCATTAATACATCTGTGAATTCAAACTAAGAAGGGCACACATAGGACTGCAGGCAAATTAAGTGAAGAAGAAGGCACCACATAAGTATATACAGTCGCCCCTTCTAATTCGTGGGTCTGGGATCCACACCCTCTAATATCTGTGGAGGGGCAACCCTTGTTATCTCCAATGATGTGTGCCTTGTGCGCACGCCCAGACCACTGGGGAGGGATTCATAACAGATCCCCCGTGAAACGGAGGCCAGCTTGACTTCTTTTGAAAGAAAATCAAACAGTTTTGGGTTTAAATATGCATAATCAGAGGAAGCCACTATAGTTTGGTGATGGATAAAGCTTCTTCAAGAGATTTCCATCCAGAATCCATCAGCTGAAATGGGCAAAGCCAGGGCAACTTCTAGTAACCATGTGTCCCCCATTAAACTGGTTGACAGGAACCCTACACAACTGTGCCAATTACAATTGATAATGCTTCTTTTAACAATCCCAAGCAGATGAAAAATGGAACCCTGTGGAATAAAAGAGGTAGAAATCAAGCCCATAGTCTCATTCTTCTCACTTAATACAACCTCAATGTTTTCTTTCCTAAATTGCAGGGCGTTCTTAGGGAGGGAGGGGGGAAACCCCTGCTCTCTCCTTAAATTTAATACATACACAGAGTGATCATTTGTGAGAACACCTGGCCTGTTACAGACTGCCAAAATAAAGCTGCTTGGGTCTCTTTGGGGATGCTGTTTATGATGCATCATCCTAAGAATCCGGAAGCTGCATCAAAGCTGCCTCCATGCTTAGGAATGAAGTGTGGCTTTGGCGCGACCTCCGGACTCTTAGGACCCATGCTATTTAAATAGCATACCTCCAAAGAGACCCGAAGCAGCTTTATTTTGGCAGTATGTAACAGGCCCTTGTTACACAAAGTAGGTCTATCTAGTATCTTACCTGGCTATGTCCAACACACGATCGGCTATCTACACGACCGGTAAATACAGGGAAAAATTAACATCTTGTCTATCACTACTACTTTTGAAATCAGAAATTGCTTCATTTCACACATAAAGTGGTTGAAAATCTGGCTCACTTAGATCACCCTAAGTCTGTGATGGACCATATTTTGAGAGGTCTCACATACTGGGGCCTGCATTCCCATTCCCCAAAACCATCCCTCCTCTCCAAGCTGCAAGGAGAGAGCTAGTACATGAGAGTCTTGTAGCCCCTTGAGACTTACTGAAAGAAAGAAGTTGGCAGCAGGAGCTTTCGTAGACTTCAGCCTACTTCCTCAGATTCATTTAGATGATTTAAATGCCCACCTGAGGAGTAGACTGACAGTCGACAAAAGCTCATGCTGCAACTCTTTCTTTCAGTTAATAATATAATTAAAAAATCACATTCTTAGATGCTTTAACTTCATGGTTCCGTGCTGTGAAAATTCTGAGTAGTTTTGTGGACCTCATTGCCTTCTCTGTCAGGAGAGCTGAGGCACCGCAATACTGTACACTACATTCCCAGGATTCCCTAGCTAGCCCCGAGAAGGCTCAATCTTTGACAAAACTACAGTTCCAGAATTCTCCTCTCACTGCAGAATAATCCCAGTTTGAGACCCTTTAACTGTCCTGGCTAAATGCTAAGAATTCTGGGAGGGAACTGTGCTTTGTGAGACATTGATCCTTCCTGTAAGACAGAGAGAGGGAGGAGGAGAGCTCTGGTGCCACAATAACTACAGTTCCCAGGATTCCTAGCACTGAGCCTTGAGGGCAGTTATGAGCTCTCGAATGGATTATTTCAGCAGTGTTTTGGAACATGAGAGAGAGTGAGTAAAAATTGTAGTGTGCTGAAGTCGGGTGAAATCGTTCTTCTGGCGTGATAGGGATCCGGGAGCGTGAGTTAACTGTGGCGCAAAGAGAGGTCGGAGGGAGAGGAGAGAAAGGAAGAAAAAAAAAAGGAGGGGGGGAAAGAAAAAAAGAAAGACGGGGGAAAGGGAGGGGGACTGAGAAGGGAATAAGGGAGGGAGGGGGGAAGGAAGGAGGGGAGGGAGAAGGGGGAGGGGACGAAGAAAGAAAGAAAGGAAGGGGAAGGAAGGGGAAAGGAAGGAGGGCGGGTGGAGGAAGGAAGAGAGGGATGGAGGGAAGCGGGTGGAAGAAAGGATGGAGGGAGGTGAGGTAAGAGAAGAAGAAAAGCGGGAGGGAGGGGGGACGAAAGAGGGAGGAAGGAAGGGAGGCAGAAAGAAAAAGAAAAAAGAGTGAGAGGAGGGGGAAGAAAGGAGGGCGGGAGGAGGGGAAGAATGAGAGTGAAAGGAAGGAAACAGCGAAAGAAAGAAAGAGGGAGAGGACGGGGGGAAAAAGGGAGAAGGCAGAGGGAAGCCATAGAAGCAGAAGCACGCCGAAAGAGGGTGGTTGTAGTGTTGGCTGTTCGTCGGAATTATTAAGCGGCATCACAATCCTAGATTGGGTGCTCCTTCCCTCCTTTCTTCTCTTTTTCTTTTTCATCCTTCTCGTTATTCCATCTTCCATCCCTCCCTCCCTCTTTTCTTATTCTTTTTTCCTCCCTTCTTTCTTCCTTCCTTGTTTCATCCCTCCCTCCCTCCCTCCCTCTTTTTCTTTCTTTTTCTTTTTCCTCCCTTTCTTCTTTCTTTTCCTTCCTTTCTTTTCATCCCTCCCTCCCTCCTTCTTTCTTTTTTCCTCCCTCTTCTTTCCTTCTTCCTTCCTTCTTTCCCTCCCTCCTCTTTCTTTTTCTTTCTTTTTTCCTCCCTCTTTCTTTCCTTCCTCCTTCTTTCCATCCCCTCCTCCTCTTTCTTTCTTTCTTTCTTTCTTTCTTTTTTTCCTACCTTCTTTCCTTCTTCTTCCTTCTTTCCATCCCTCCCTCCCTCCCTCTTTCTTTCTTCTTTCTTTTCCTTCTTCCCTCCCTCTTCCCTTCCTCCTGTTATAGATTAGTTCTTTAAACCCAGAGTTTTAACCAGAACTATCAGGGGAGACCAAGGAGTCGTTGGGAAGGACAAATCCTTATGGTGCGCTTCTCCTGCGCCTTCCTTTCCCTGCTTCCTTCCCTGCCTCTGCCTGCTCCCTTCTACCCTTCGCGCAGATACTCGCAGGCGGGGGCCTGCTCCTGCCTGGCGGCCCCGTTCTTCTGCTTCCTCTGAGCTGTCGGTCGAGGGGCTGAGGGCGCCTGGCCCCGACGAGGAAGAGAGGCCGGCGCGCGGGCGGCGGCCAGGGGCAGCGGGAGCCGGGGAAAGACGAGCGGGAGGCCCAGGGACCCTTGAGCTGCAGCGCCGCAAGCATCGCCTCCATCGCCAAGCGGACAGAGCCTCTGGCTTTGACTTGCAGGGCCCCCATGCCCTCCAGGGGGCGCTAGAGCGAAAGGCAGGGAGGAGAAAGAGGCCACATGCTGCGCGCTTTGTCCCTCTAGGGCTGCCGTCGTCATCAAAGCGCGACCCGGAAGTTGGCCCAGGGATCTCCTTGGAGCACGTGGAGAGGGACTGCCAAAGGGGAGGAACCAGGTCAGTGTGGAGCCAAGCCTCTGCAGCTGAGCTGATTCTCAGGTTTGTTAGCTCCCGTTTCCCCCTCGGAAATGATGAAGGCCCCTTGGAAGGCAGCCTGGAGGGAAGGGTGGAGTCTGGCTTCAGGCTTTGCTCCAGCCAAAGATGCACAGCGTTCATGTTGCAAGATCCGAGTCACACTGGCTTCTTCTTCTTCTTCTTCCTCAGGCCAAGAGGAGGAGAAGAAATTGAAGATGTCAGTCATAGGCCTGATTTGCTGTTTGCCTTAGTGGTAAATAGGGGCTATCTGCAGGCTGGCACCTCCCCCTTTGGCCCTTTGGCCCTTTCAAAGTCAATGAAGTTTTATTTATTTATCTATTTCCTTGTTATCCTGCCTTTCTCCCAAGTTGGGGCCCAAGGCGGCTCACAACATACATTGTGTCCCTTTGCAGTTCAAAGAAGATGTTTCTCTGGCATCCTGAAACATGTCTCCTTCCTTTGTGAAGCCCCAGGCTCCTATGTAGGCAGAGGACACCCAAGAGGCCTTTCACCATCCTCCCAATGCCAATGCTGAGAAAGGCTTCCAGCCAGACAGAAGACAAGGAAAGGGGAGGTCAGGGGGTGGTTCTTCTCAGCTCCCACAAAAAGGCTGCAAAAAGGAGCTTCTTTGTCAAAGTCTTTGTTAACTGTCATATATATAAGGCCCCATACAGTCAGGCCAAAATAAGGCTGATTCAAGTCACTTTGGAGGTATGTTGTTTAAATGATGAATGTGTAATAAGAGTCCAGAAGCTGCGCCAAAGCTGTGCTCCTGTCCTTAGAACTGGGTTGTGGCTTTGGCATGGCCTCCGGACTCTTAGGACGCACGCATCATTTAAACAACACACCTCCAAAGTGACTTGAATCAAACTTATTTTGGCCTGTCTGTATAGGGCCTATGGCTGACAATTTACTGCCTTTTGCTGAGGCGTAACTGAAGTAGTCACTCTCTGCACTACTCTTCAGTTCCATGTAAAGTTGAGAAGAACCAGTTTGGTACAACCAGCTGAACATTTTATATCACTAAAAGATGTTATGAGTTTATATATATATATATATATATGGTGGAAATTTTTCCATGGCAAAATATGTCATCTGAACATTTTCTCTCTACATTTGTTCAGACTGTGTCCTATGATTCTCTATGCTAGTCGTGCAACTTTCATTCTTTACTAAAAATAAAGGTTTTTTTCTTTTCCTTAATAGTTCAAATCTGTGCTTTTAAATTAGAGTGTGAAAATGGAGCCCAAGAAGGAGGTTTTTAACGACCAGCGGTTTTCCCGCATCACAAAAGATCCTAGGTTTTGGGAAATGCCCGAAAAAGACCGCAAGATCAAAATCGACAAAAGATTTCGTGCCATGTTTCACGACAAGAAGTTCAAGTTGAAATACACTGTGGATAAGCGGGGACGGCCGGTTAATCACAGCTCTACGGAAGACCTGAAACGCTTTTATGCGCTCTCTGATTCAGATTCTGATGTTTCGGAAGGTGATGGTAAACGAACTGAAAAGAAAAAGACCAAGTCTAAAGGAAAGAGGGGCTCTGAAAAATCTGTTGATGCCAAGGACAGCAACGTAGCAGGTTATAAAAGCTCACCAGTGTCAAGAAGTGATGTTTTTAAAAATGAAAGCCAGAAAGGCAAACCACTAAAGACCATGAAGGATAATAAAAACACAACTGCAGTTTCAGCTGTACACGGTAAGAAACTTGGACCAAAAAAGGAAAAGAGGAGAGGTGGAATGTCTGCAGAGAGCATGCATTTATGTCAGACATCTTCACAGGAGAGTGCAGAAGAAGTGATGAAAGAGTGCAGCACTGAAGGTAAAATAGGTCATAAAAGAACTGAATTAAGTTGGTTGAATAAAATTAATTATGGGCCCATACAGACAGGTCAAAATAAAGCTGCTTTGGGTCACTTTGGAGGTATGCTGTTTAAACGATGCATGCACCCTAAGACTCCGGAAGCTGCACCAAAGCCAAGCTCCAGTCCTTAGTCTTGGGCATGGCTTTGGTGCGACTTCCAGCCTCTTAGGATGCATGCATCATTTAAACAGCATACCTCCAAAGTAACCCAAAGCAGCTTTATTTTGGCCTGTCTGTATGGGGCCTATGTCACCTTAATCTATATCTTACCCTTCCTTGGAAGTAATTTTCTTTGGTTCAGGCAGTCATATCTTGACTTATTCAGACAAGGTATGCACATGCCTTTTGCTTGTGCAGACAGCCCTTTGCTCTTCCCTTCATGATGCACAACATTTAAAAACAGCAACCTGTAGCCATAGCTTTCTGTTATGTCAGAAAACTAGGATTACCAGCTTTGGAACAAACCAAATATAATGGATGCACCTCCTTGCCACCTGGCAGCTGGGATTTACAATCTTTATCAGCCACAACATGGCTTTAACATCTGTCCAGTGGCACAGGATGGGTCATTTCATGTTTCATAGGCCTTGCTGGATAATGTATGCTTTAGCCTGGCAGCTCAAGGATATCGAGGTGGCTGGAAACAGACTGAGGGAGTACGCTTTTCTGTTAGTAGCTTGTTTTATACCACTCTTATATTTGTTCAGATATAAGATGGTTTGTGCCTGCACGGTTCAGATTTTGTTGATTTTGTTTTATGTAACCATGAAGATCCATACGCTAGTTCACTGGTTCCCAAACTTTTCTATGCCCCACACTCCTAAGAAATGTTTCATTAATGTTCACACCCCCTAAAAAAGTAGTCTCACATTTGATGATGAAGAAGTCTAATTTCTAATTTTTGAACCACAAATTGAACTTTTAAAAAATAAGCTTTTAACTCAGTGTATAAAATGAAAATCTAAACTAAGAATTTAGATTCTGATTTATTCAGAAAAAAAATTGAATGATGATACATGAGAGTTGTTATTCAAGGACTCAAGCCACCTTTTGTCCCATCTAGCAACCCCTGGAGATGTGGGCAATCCAGGTTGGGAACGTTTGCTCTAGCAGCTTCGCTTTAGAGGACAAGCATTGATCCTAACCCCGGGGATTCATTAGCCAACTATGATATTGGCCCTCAGATAATCTGGTTGGATTTCATTTTTAGAACTCTGATTTTACCATTTGCTATGAGGGGATGTTGGAACCCACCAAGTAAAGGGCTGTGATGCTTCCTCTGTTCCCTTGCCACATCAAAGCTTATCCTGTAGCAGTAAAGTATGTCAATTTCCCTTTTGGGCTTTTGTCTCCTGTCGGGCAAAGCCTTTCCTATATGCCACAGTTGCCCACCCATTATTTAGATAAATAGTATTGTACATATGTGTTAAACATACTGTCTTTTTTCTTCATTTACCAGAGAAAGATGATTCTTCTGTCAGTTGTGTCAATAAAAAAGATTTAAAAAATAAAACTTGTAAAAATGAAGAAAGTTCTGATCTTGATGAGCCAGAAGACAGTGGAGAAACTGAAGAGGAAAAAGAGTCGGACAAGAATGGAGAACTGGAAGAGGAAATAGATGATGGAGAAGTGACAGAAGAAAGTACTTCTGATGATGGAGAGGGAGAAACGGGAGAAGGAAGTGAGACAGATGATGATGAGAGTGACAGTGGGCCAGATCTGGCAAGGGGGAAAGGCAATGTTGAAACTAGCTCTGAGGATGAAGAGGAAGATGACATGACCGATCTATTTCCAAAGGACCCTGAAATTGTACATAGATGGGGAGAACTGTCTGAAGATGCCCCTCGTGAAGATAAGGTAAAGCTTCCAACAGGGTTGCGCAAAATGTGTCCCTCCAGATATTGTTGTTGGTTGTTTTTTACCGTCCTAGGCAGCATGGCAAATGGGTAGGTTGACAGGAGTTTTAGTCATGCAGCGCATAAGACCCAATTAACTATATAATTTAAATAGACCTTTTCTATAGCATCTTCTTTTCATTTCCAGCCTCCCTTCTCTACCAGTCCTGCCCATGTTTAGTTGAAAGTAAATCACATCAATGCTTACTCTCATGGAATGCCCATAGGGTTGCATGTTTGATCACAGCAGACCTATGGTAATTAGTGCATTACTGTGCATGTCTACTCAAAAGTAAGCTCTGTTCAGAATTTGCCAAATCTGCACAGAATTGCAGACCTAAGTGATGCCGACCCCATAAGCTTCATGTGCAACAAGTGACTTTGAGCTTTCACCCATACCCCAGACAACTTTGTGTTGTTGAAGTCTAGTAGAACCAGTGCTTTTGCCAGCAAAATGACTTTGCAACTTCTTGTTAATTGGTAGAGGAGAAAAATACAACAGCCAACTGAAATACGTATCGTTTTTTATATAAAACATGCTAAACACCCCAGTATCATGATAGTAGACATCAGAAGAAACTGTCTGAACAGTGATAGTTAAAGTAGTAGTAGTAGTAGTAATAATAATAATAATAATAAAGTTTATTTATATTTCTGCCTCTCCCAAGGATCAAAGAGGGATTACATCAATAAAATAATACTATAATACAAATACAATTGATAAAACACTAATACTGAATTTACCACATTCCTATTAGTTCTCTAAAAAACAGTTCATCAGTAGCCAGTAATCATAGTCAAGAGTGGAACATCATCATAAGCTTTTATATGGAGTCCAATGGATAAGCCCGCCGGAAGAGATCCGTTTTGAGTGCCTTCTTAAAGGCCTCTAAGGTATTGATGAGAGCTCTCTTTTGGAAGAGCAGCTGTCCCCCAGCATCACCATCTGGAAACTGCCCAAGAGGTAGAAACGGAGCCACTGGAGTGCAGTGCCTCCAATTCCCAACTCCCTCAGGTGTACCAGAAGGATACCATGGTCGATGGTATCGAAGGCCACTGAGATGTCCAAGAACACCAGCAGGGTAACACTTCCCCCACCGATGCCCAGACGGAGATCATTGACTAAGACCTAAGGCGACCATGGCAGTCTCAACTCCATATCCCACCCTGAAACCGGTTTGAAATGGGTCTAGAAGTAATCCTTTTTAAATTCATAAAGTCTGCAAATATTGTAAAGACACCACATAACATGAAAGAACTTTGACATTAAAATGGAAAGAAGAAACACATGAACAGACAGTATTTATATTTGTGAGATCTAAAGCAAATCTAAAAATGCTGTTATTTGCACAGATACACAGAGAGACAGATCATTCAGACACACACTTAGCCACAGAAGATGGCACTGGCAAACCCCCTCTGAAGACACTTGCGAAGAAAACCCCATGATAAGTTTGCCTTAGGGTTGCTGTATGTCGGAAACAGCTTGATGACACACAACAATAATACACATTGGGGCAGATAACCTGCTGTTTTCTAGGTGATTTGGACTAATGCTGCTATAACTTCTTATGACCCATAAAGGCTGAGTGTTATGGAAGTTGTAGTCCAGAACAGCTGGAGGGCTTGTTCATAAAGGTTAGGCACTGATTGTTTATTAGTGTTTATTAGTAAATACATGTTTACAAATTGATCTTTCCTCTCACACAGATCACATGCAGATTGGCAGTTTGTAACATGGATTGGGATCGATTGAAGGCCAAGGATCTTTTGGCTTTATTTAATTCTTTTACACCCAAGGGTGGTGTTATTTTTTCTGTAAAGGTAAGTACCTCTTTTAACCAGTAAAATCATTTTGATTCTTACATATAGTTTTTGTTTTGAGTCTTGAATGAGCTTGTAAAAGATCTAATTGCTATCCTGCAGGGAAATAAGGTACACCTGAAGAGATTGTTGTTGTGAGATGCTAATAATAATAATAATAATAATAATAATATAGGATGTGGATAATGTTAGTGATATTTAAGATACACTGAATCAGAGTATTCCTAGGACAGAAAAAAATCGGGGGAGAGAGAAAGAAGCCAAGCAGCCAGTCTGGTGTAGTGATTTGGGTGCTGAACTAGGTCTCCCAGAGACTGGGTTCAAATTCCCTCAGTCATGGAAACCCACTGGGTGACCTTCAGTAAATCACAAGGCAATGGCAAACTTTCTCTGAATAAAATTTGCCAAGAAAACCCCAGGGTAGGGTAACCTCAAGAAGTCAAGCTGAAAGCACATAACAAAGGTAACAATCCCAAAAAGATACCATCGACTCAAGACTAACACAAGGCAAGAGGGCAGGCAGTATGGGACAATCTGGTTCTAAATTATCAAAAGCATTTATACTTTCTAAGAGAGAGTATATACTTATCATCTAGAAGTCTCACCTATCTGGGCAGCTGATTGGACATAAGATTTTGTTTTTCTTTTTTTAAATGCCCCCCAATTTCATTAATGCCAGTGGCAGCTTTCTTGAGGCTTAACTGCAACAGGAGGATTTGGAAGCTCTGCTGGAAAAGCGAAAGCCTTTTGTGTGTGTGTGTGTGTGTGTCAGGTGAGAAAGAGTTTGTGTGTGAGAGAGAGAGTGAAAAAGAGTACACAAGAATGTGAATGGAGTAAGGATATATACGTTTTCACATATGATCCAGCACAATGATGGCATATGTGCCATGCTTCATTCCCTGAACCTAGTAATACTAGTAATTTGAGTATGTGGGATGATGGCTGAAACAATATACTGAAAGTCTCTGTCCATGTTGCTCTCACATTATTTGATGTAATCACTATGTGCCTTTTTTGTTGTTTCTAGATTTATCCTTCAGAGTTTGGAAAAATTAGAATGAAAGAAGAAGAAATAAGTGGACCAACAGAACTGTTAAGCCTTCCTGAGAATGTCACAGAGAAGGACAGGTATGTAATGTTTGTGAAATGTCTGTCCTCCTAAGGTCACAGCCCCATCCACATTTAGTCTCCTCAACTCAAAGGGAGGAAAATGCTTCTTAGAATTTGGATTTTAAATATGTCCTTCCTACCTCCCCATGCATTTGGTGCCTATGAACCTATTACAAACCAAGAAATGTCATTTGTGGAGGGGGTCATAGTCATGTTGAAGATGCAACATAATGATTTAATCTAGAATGCATTTTGTTTACACATAATTAAATCAGTGGGAAACCTTCATCTTGACTGATTACAGTGGTGTCACTACGATTGGCATCACTCAGTGTGGTAACTCATGGTGTCACCCTCCTTGATCTCCTTCCTTACTTCACCATACAGATTCCTAAGTAGTGTTTTTGTTTACTAATGTTACTCATAAATCATAATTCTTGTTTAACTATCATCTCCAACCCTCCCAGGATCTTTAAAGCCCTCCTGATCAGGTTGCCATGCTTTTGTCAAAGATATTTCTTCTAGTCTTCATGAGATATAGTTCATCTGTAGCTGGTAGTCCTTTGTTTAAGATATGAGGATAATGGTCCCAGAAGCCAGACATCTACACCATCTATATAACCAGTCATTCACCTGCAGTATCTTCCATTCCAGTATAGTCCTCTGTCTTTTACTGGTAAAATTGGGGGAGAATACCACCTGTGCCTCTGAACTTTTCACTTTTCTGCCTAGGGCCTTTACAGTTCCCTCTGTACCCCTGGGCAATGAATCCCTAACACCACCACATTTCTTTTCCTCTTGCTGCTGTTGGTTATTAGTTGGGCTCTCTGGCCTGCCCTTTTTCTGGCCCCAAAGGGGGAATCGCCTCTCCTAAAAGCCACCAGCACTGGAACATCAAAAAACGCCCCTTTTTAAAGCTAAAAAGTATACTTCAGCCAACTTCTGGTTGTGTTTTCCCCCTCCTACTTTTGGCAGTCTGTGCAACCCCAACATGTTCCAGGGTAGAAAACTGGTCCCTGGGCCTGCTGTCTTGGCCACCCCTCATTTATTATATTGATAATGCTTTAAGCTCTAGCTATAATGGGAACTGCTTCACATGACAGTGTGATTCACATAACGGGAAGCCATGGTTTCCACCTCTAAGTGAACCACAAGGAGCCTTGAGCTTTCGTCTTTCCCCATAAGGAAGAGAGGAAGTTTCTAATTTTAGGTTAAAAAAAACAGTGCTCCATGATGGCCAGGTACCATCAGTTTAGCATGGTTTGTTTTCATTAACCAAGGTTTGGATGTAACCAGAAAAGATGGTTTGTTTGGACTCAAAGTGAAAGCTCCCCATCTCCTTGTTTTCCTGCTAGATCAAGATATAGTAATACAAGTCCTTGGGAGTTGTGAGGCAGTAGATGTTTCTGCCATCTGATTCATACATCTAGTGTCAGTTATTAAAAATGTGTTGTTTGAACACCCTTTTAGCACTAGTTGTCAGAGTTGTTTTCAAGAGAGGGTCTGAGATTAATTTTATTGGGGGCCATAATCTGTACATACCCTGTACAGATTATTCTTTACCAAAGAACATTGGGGGAAAGAGTTTAAGTAGTGTTTTGGATATTCTTGCCTTTTTCCCTTTGAAATTGAAATTATTATATAACTTCTGTCAAGCGGCCAAGTCTTCTCTAGTTAGGGGAACTGGCAAGATTTCAGAGAGTAAATTCAATATGGCATAGCTGCCATTTAAAAAGTTGTGATGCAGCCTAGCTAAGGCAAATTTAATTTGCCCTTTGTAAATTTTGATTGTCCCTGTCTGTAGCCTCTCTAGCTCTGTAATATCCTTTTTTTAGGTTTGGTGACCACAACTATGTATGAGCATACATGTGATCTTGCAAATACATATTTTGCTGTTGTAGTATGTGAGAAATGACCTGTGAAGCTGTATAAAGAGCTTCAACCACTAGATGGAACCTTGTTTCCATCAGTAGATGAACACCAACAGTTTTGTAGTAATTACATATGTGATCAGTTCTGTAGTAAAAGTCTATGCTAGTTAAATTTTTAGCTGTTTCTTTAGCATCCTACTTCAAAGAACAGAAGTGATATGGTCCTTGTCCAGAGGATCTTCACAAGGGGCATGCTCTCATTTTCCACAAAGAAGGGCGCACAGAAATGATGTTTTAAAATTGAAAATAGTGTACATAAGGGGGAGAACTTCCTCCAGGAAGTTTTGAGAGATAGTAATTCATACAGCATTGATACAACTGGCTATCTCTGAGTAAATCCTCATTGAAGTTTGTCTTAAATTTTGTTCTGGAAAGCAAGTATGTTGAACGTAGTACTGTTGTTATGAAAACCTCTTTTAGTCTTTTAGGATATTTTCACTTTTGTGTGGGACAGATTCTCATTGGTTTCATAAGGAGATCCGTAAACCCAAACTAAAATTAATTTGGTCATAGTTTGATGCCTCCAATAACTGCAAGCTTGCATTTGCCCAGCTCCTGATGCCACATGGGAAGGTGCCTTGGGAAACTAAAGGGAATTTTAAAATAAAGTCCCTCTGGATACATGTAGGCTCTTAGGTGTAACTGAAGTAATTCTTTGAATGTTGGAAACTGTGGCTCCCATCTAGAAAATCCATAATTGGGTTTCGGGGTCTTTGTGCCTGCGAGGTATGCATTAAATGTTGGGATATGCTACCTGATGTCTAAGGTATGAAAGTACCATGTAAGCTGGTTTGGGGTAGGGAAACAGTTGGCTCTCCAGATGTTTTGGCCTTTAACTCCAAGAAGTCCCAGCTGATGTAGTCCATGAAAAGTACGGTAATATGGGAGTTACAATCTAACACATCTGAACACTCCAAGGTTCCCCATCCCAATGTAAGCTCTCCGTTTATTCCTGTATTATCAGGGGGAGAGTGTCTACCATTTTGTCCATAGTGATATTTGTTTTGATATCTGTTCTTGCAATATCGTGCAGACATCACGGGAATTAGATGGCACTTTTTTCAATTGTTCTTTTCTCTCTGTAACAGTACTTGACTCTTCCTATTTTATTGTAGCCTTAACTATCATCTCCAACCCTCCCAGGATCTTTCAAGCCCTCCTGATCAGGTTGCCATGCTTTTGTCAAAGATATTTCTTCTAGTCTTCATGAGATATAGTTCATCTGTAGCTGGTAGTCCTTTGTTTAAGATGTGAGGATAATGGTCCCAGAAGCCAGACATCTACACCATCTATATAACCAGTCATTCACCTGCAGTATCTTCCATTCCAGTATAGTCCTCTGTCTTTTACTGGTAAAATTGGGGGAGAATACCAACCGTGCCTCTGAACTTTTCACTTTTCTGCCTAGGGCCTTTACAGTTCCCTCTGTACCCCTGGACAATGAATCCCTAACACCACCACATTTCTTTTCCTCTTGCTGCTGTTGGTGGTTAGTTGGGCTCTCTGGCTTGCCCTTTTTCTGGCCCCAAAGGGGGAATCGCCTCTCCTAAAAGCCACCAGCACTGGAACATCAAAAAAACGCCCCTTTTCAAAGCTAAAAAGTATACTTCAGCCAACTTCTTGTTGTGTTTTTCCCCTCCTACTTTTGGCAGTCTGCGCAACGCCAGCATGTTCCAGGGTAGAAAACTGGTCCCTGGGCCTGCTGTCTTGGCCACCCCTTATTTATTATATTGATAATGTTTTTAGCTCTAGCTATAATGGGAACTGCTTCACATGACAGTGTGATTCAGGCATAACGGGAAGCCATGGTTTCCACCTCTAAGTGAACCACAATGAGCCTTGAGCTTTCGTCTTTCCCCATAAGGAAGAGAGGAAGTTTCTAATTTTAGGTTAAAAAAAAACCAGTGCTCCATGATGCCCAGGTACCATCAGTTTAGCATGGTTTGTTTTCATTAACCAAGGTTTGGATGTAACCAGAAAAGATGGCTTGTTTGGACTCAAAGTGAAAGCTCCCCATCTCCTTGTTTTCCTGCTAGATCAAGATATAGTAATACAAGTCCTTGGGAGTTGTGAGGCAGTAGATGTTTCTGCCATCTGATTCATACATCTAGTGTCAGTTATTTAAAATGTGTTGTTTGAACACCCTTTTAGCACTGGTTGTCAGAGTTGTTTTCAAGAGAGGGTCTGAGATTAATTTTATTGGGGGCCATAATCTGTCCATGCCCTGTGATGTAGAAAACTCCTTCCCCCAATGTTCTTTGGTAAAGTAGTTGTTTGGATATTCTTGCATTTTCCCTTTGAAATTGAAATTATTATATAATTTCTGTCAAGCGGCCAAGTCTTCTCTAGTTAGGGAACTGGCAAGATTTCAGAGAGTAAATTCAATATGGCATAGCTGCCATTTAAAAAGTGGTGATGCAGCCTAGCTAAGGCAAATGTAATTTGCCCTTTGTAAATTGTGATTGTCCCTGTCTGTAGCCTCTCTAGCTCTGTAATATCTTTTTTTAGGTTTGGTGACCACAACTATGTATGAGCATACATGTGATCTTGCAAATGCATATTTTGCTGTTGCAGTATGTGAGAAATGACCCATGAAGTTGTATAAAGAGCTTCAACCACTAGATGGAACCTTGTTTCCATCAGTAGATGAACGCCAACAATTTTGTAGTAATTACATATGTGATAAGTTCTGTAGTAAAAGTCTATGCTAGTTAAATTTTTAGCTGTTTCTTTAGCATCCTTCTTCAAAGAACAGAATTGATATGGTCCTTGTCCAGAGGATCTTCACATAGGGACATGCTCTCATTTTCCACAAAGAAGGGCACACAGAAATGATGTTTTAAAATTGAAAATAGTGTACATAAGGGGGAGAACTTCCTCCAGGAAGTTTTGGGAGATAGTAATCCATACAGCATTGATACAACTGGCTATATCTGAGTAAATCCTCATTGAAGTTTGTCTTAAATTTTGTTCTGGAAAGCAAGTATGTTGAACGTAGTACTGTTGTTATGAAAACCTCTTTTAGTCTTTTAGGATATTTTCACTTTTGTGTGGGACAGATTCTCATTGGTTTCATAAGGAGATCCGTAAACCCAAACTAAAATTAAAATAATTTGGTCATAGTTTGGTGCCTCCAATAACTGCAAGCTTGCATTTGCCCAGCTCCTGATGCCACATGGGAAGGTGCCTTGAGAAACTAAAAGGAATTTTAAAATAAAGTCCCTCTGGATACATGTAGGCTCTTAGGTGTAATTGAAGTAATTCTTTGAATGGTGGAAACTATGGCTCCCATCTAGAAAATCCATAATTGGGTTTTGGGGTCTTTGTGCCTGCAAGGTATGCATTAAATGTTGGGATATGCTACCTGATGTCTAAGGTATGAAAGTACCATGTAAGCTGGTTTTGGGTAGGGAAACAGTTGGCTCTCCAGATGTTTTGGCCTTTAACTCCAAGAAGTCCCAGCTGA
The DNA here is from genome assembly GCF_019175285.1 of Sceloporus undulatus. Taxonomy (NCBI): domain Eukaryota; kingdom Metazoa; phylum Chordata; class Lepidosauria; order Squamata; family Phrynosomatidae; genus Sceloporus; species Sceloporus undulatus. The sequence continues at coordinate 180,566,984 of NC_056522.1, read as the reverse complement.
TATAGTCCATGAAAAGTACGGTAATATGGGAGTTACCATCTAACACATCTGAACACTCCAAGGTTCCCCATCCCAATGTAAGCTCTCCGTTTATTCCTGTATTATCAGGGGGAGAGTGTCTACCATTTTGTCCATAGTGATATCTGTTTTGATATCTGTTCTTGCAATATCGTGCAGACATCACGGGAATTAGATGGCACTTTTTTCTTCAATTGTCCTTTTGTCTCTGTAACAGTACTTGACTCTTCCTATTTTATTGTAGCCTTTATA
>NC_056522.1:180532258-180566614 GCF_019175285.1 Sceloporus undulatus | reverse complement strand
CAGTCTTCAGGCCAGCCCCTGATGACGCTGGGCCGGCCTGCTCTCTCCCTCAACGGCCGAAAGATGACAGTTATGGAGGGAGGGCACTCTGTCTTCAGGCCAGCCCCTGATGACGCTGGGCCGGCCTGCTCTCTCCCTCAACGGCCAAAAGATGACAGTTAGGGAGGGAGGGCACATTATTTTATTAATTATTTATTATTATGTATTTTATTAATTATTAATTAAAATATTTACATCCTTCCATGAGGGATTCACTCACTTAGCATTCCTCAAATGAAGAGGAATTTCTCAAGGAAAATGGCACTCGATTCTTAATACAGCTAAGCATTATACTTGGGAATATTCCCATGGTGAAGCAGGTAGCTATGGATTTCAGCAGCATTGCTGCATGGGACAATATTAAGCTCATAAGTGTCCATGTTGTCCTCCAAGTCAGCCTGCAATTCTCTGTGTTCCAACAGGCCCTACCCTTTCAAAGCCTGTTTCCTGAAACACCTTCATTTTCTAGGGCAAATCTAATTAATGAGTTGGGGTTTATTGGCTGTGATAAGCAGCTCAATGGGAAGGTCAAACACAGAAGGCAGTCTTTGTGAAATATTTCTTGAAATGGCAACCATCTACTAATTCCTAGCCCTGCACCTGCCGCTTCCTAATAGAAATGCTTCAGGCTCCCATCAAGAATGCTTTGGAGTTTGGGTGAGTGAATGTAATTTAGCTTATCTCATGCAGGGCAATAAAGCATTTTGGTAGTACTGGCATGTGCATTTTATCATGGTCAATAAAGCTGAAGGTCACACCACTAAAACAAAACAAAAAAAAAGCTAGGACTTCTCCTTTCAGAAAATGGCAGTAAATATTTGGCAGCTGCATTTTTTATGAGTAATGAAGTAAATGAAGTAAAAAAAAACCACTTAGGGAAGGGGTCAGTGTTTTACTCTGCCCTAGGTGCAGAAGATTTAAGAACTACAGATATGAGTGGTTCTTGACTCTTGGAATTGGACTTTTGAACCAAGTTAGTTAAACGTAATTAAACTAGTAGGTTTTGTACTCTTCCAGATGCAACATTTTACCTTTTTAAGAGGCTGCAAGGCTTGTACTGGTTAAAATTATAAAAGCCATGTTTTAGAACCACAAGTAGATTTCTGTCCACTTTGGGGTGTGTACTTTATTTTTCAGTAGTCAATCCTTGCCCAGGGGGGCACAAAAGTGGTCCTTGGATATGCTTCAGTTGCCCACCCTTCTCGCCAAGTGTGCAGGGAAGCGTTGTTGGGGTTTTTTTGTCCTCCCAAGGGCTCCTGCATCACCTCAATTCCTTCCTTCCTGCCTGCCTGCCTTCCTAGTAACTCCCACATTGTCTATGGGAGATAAGGCAATTCTGCCCTATCCTTGCTCTGCTCTGCTATTTTAGGTCCAAACTCAAAGTGACTTCCAGTCACTTTCTATTTTGGAAGATCTCTCCATGGTCTAAAACAGTCCAGTGGGTAGATATGGCAAAATTCCTTCCATAACCCTAGAAGGCTTGCATTGTCATTTTGACAACTCCCCAGGCCTCACATATGAGGGAGGCCTCATGCATGGAGAGGGCTACTTCACCACTGACATTGCTGCTTTGTGGCCAAACCACCTCTTTAAGAATCCCAGATCTGAGCTTCATAAACCTATGAGTCTGGTGGGTCGGGAATCATACAAAACTCTCCAGGTGTCAGTGTCCTGCAGTCATACTGGCAGAAGTATAGTGGAATCCACCACAGGCAGTGAGAAGAGTATTTCCTTGGCCGAAAGAATACTTAGGCTTTGAACTGTGAAGACCTCTTCCATTTAATATTCAAGGTCTTCCAACACTCAAGAAGGCCTTTAAACACTCAAGAAACCTGGTCTTATTCAAGGTCTTCCAACACTCATGAAACCTGGTTTCTTGACTATTTTACAAATATTCTTTGCATCCCTACAGGAAAGTTAACCCAAGAGTCAGTGACCAGCCCATAATGTACAGCAATAAAAACTTGGGTTTCCCAAGTCTCAGGACAATATTCTAACCTACTACACACACTGACTCTAGGGAAGGGACCTCAGATGAGCATGCTGCTCTGGGCCTCTGAAAGTCTTAGAAAGGTTCTGCCTATACTAGTTTTGAGGGGGGAAATGCTCTGTAAAAGAATATAAGTCAAATAAAGATCCTGCAGGGCAATGCTGAAGAGCAGATGGGCAGTAGCTGACGAACATAAAGGAGGAACACACTTGGCATCTCTAGAGTGGTGAATGGAATTGAACCTGTAGTTGAGCTGGGAGGATTTTTCCTCAACAGGGTCACACATAATATTATTTAAAACAATAACAATCAAACCTGTGCGCTTGAGAAGACCAAATCAAGCAAAGCTGTAATTATTTTAATCATCTTTCCACCCATACTGCGATTACACTTGAAGCTGCACCTCCTCAGCAGCAGTTCTCAGGAACTGACTGCAAAACAGAATTTTGACAACATGGGTAACATTGAGGACAATGGCTTGAGGGTCTTCTTTTCTGTCCCATGCTGACTTCTCATCAGAAAAGTTGGCACATGGAGAAGAGGTCCTCTCAGTACTGATTAGCTTGTTACCAGAAACACTTCCAAAACACTTTTTCTGATGGTGCAGTTATTTGGATTTTCAGGGTGCAATCTAGAAAGATGAGGGAAAATGTCTCTCAGGCTGTACATTAATAAGAATGTGCTGCTCTTAACCTATTTCTGTATAGATGTGATCAAAGGAATAGGAGGTTTAAAACATTTGAATGAGAGAGAATGTGAAGCAGATGTTTCTCCCATCCAAGATCAGAACTTTGGCCAGCTCTCGAATGTCTAAGGTCCAAAACACACTGCAGAAATAATCCAGTTCGAGACCGTTTTAACTGCCCTGGCTCAGTGCTAGGGAATGGTGGGAAGTGTAGTGTCTGTGAGGCATTTAGCCTTCTCTGTCAAGAGAGCATTGTGCCACAATAAATTATAATTCCCAGCATTCCCTAGCACTGATCCAGGGCAATTAAAGCGGTCTCAAACTGGATTATTTCTGTAGTGTGTTTGGGTCCTAAGATTCAGTCTTCATATATGCAGCCATGTTTTTTGATGCTGAATTAGGATTGTCATTACCTTTTTATCCCTCTGATATAACATAGTTCTTTCCATATTAGGAATACCTGTATGGGTTGTATTTTGAAAGTGCGGCTATATAAAAAAAAATGGAAAAAACAAGCTGTGAGTATCAAAGTCAGTTCTGTGGGAATACTTGGTAGGAGAGGGTGAGAGGGGCAGTCCTGGGAACAGGAATGTATTGGTATGAACACCAGTGTGGTAGGACCATGTGAAAACATTTGAACTGCTTAAGTACTTTCAATATGCCTTGTAACTAATTTGCTTCAGACCTGACAAAATCATTTTGTTGTGAACAATTTAAGCTTCCTGAATAAAGCTTTCTGAGCCTGCAGAAGCTTGTGCTTCTGAACTGAAGCTAGCCAGTGCATGACAATGAGGACATTCTCATTTGAGCTTCTGGGGCACTCTCACATTCTTGTGAGCTTCCCAATTGCAACTGTTTGGCCACTGCATAAAGAGATTGCTGGACTAAGAAGGTATTTGGTTTGATCAAGCATGGCTCTTCTTATGTTCTTAACAACTGGTTCCTTCTTACTCTGTGTCTGAGGCATATGGAAATATGCTTGTGGGTTGATAAGTGAAAATATTTGCAACTCACAGAACCTTTACATCAGTAAAACCCTTCAGGGAAGTTATAGTAACATCACATTACAGCAAAGAAGCTATAAAGGCATTGGAGCATGCTTTCTTCCTTGTGTGGGATTCTATCTGCATATGGAAACAGTGCCAGAATTCATGTCAGTATAATATATTCCCAGAGGGGAAAAAGAAAAATCTTTATAATGCACTATTACAAAACAACAAACTCTTCTGTTAGAATTTGAGTAATGATAAGAAGAAGACTGATACTGGGTTGCTGAGGGATGGGTCATACATGATTTAATACTGACACCTGCCTGGACATTCTTTTGGCCTGTGTGGAAATTGCGAGCATTATTGATGATGAAATAATGAGTCTTTGTACAAGCATAAGCCATGTCTTACTATTGACTATAACCTTTAGCTCCACACAAAATGTGGAATGCACTTGTAAATGCCATTTATTCTTCCTCTCTGCAAAAAACTTGCATGTACTGTACCCAAAGCTCAAATTTGTTGATGTCTAAACACCTTTTGAATAATAATTTTTCATGGATATGTTGGGCTGCAGTCATTTCTAATTGAACCTGAAAGGGAATAACAGCATATACCCCACACTTTTGTCATTTGGCTTGGTAAATGCTCTGGTGCTGCAATGAATCAATCTTTGGCTAAAGAGCAGAGTTTGAAAAACGTGTATGGACTACAGCTCACAAAATAATAATCCTGGAGTTATAGACCAAAAAAGTAACTTTTCCGAGCTCTGCTAAGAAGCCATCTCATATTTAATATTTGATAGTGTATTGGACTTGTCCCTTATTAAGGATCACATTGGCGCGTTGCAGACCACCTAAAAGTGGCGGTCTGTGGCCGCCGCCGGTTGCTCTGTGAGGGAGCCACAGCTTCCATACTGCGCGGCTCCCTCACGGAGCAAAAAGAAGCCCGAAAATGGTGCTTCTTTTTGCACCCTGGATGTGATGCTGCGAGGCACTAGTCACGCACTCGCGGCATCACATCCGGGGCACAACGTGCGGACGCTATACGTCCACTACGTCAAGATGGTGGCGCCCGTGTGGAACAGGTGCTGCCATTTCGTACCTATCCAGTATGTAATAGGGTTAGGGGCATGAGGAAGTGACGCCCCTTCCTAACCCTAGTATGTACTGGATACATACTTTACGCCCATCTGGAACAGGCCCTTGATATCCTATTGACTTAAATAATTTTATCCCTATAATTTCATGAATTCATTAATTTAGAAGTACTGTATCTCTATTTGCCACATTTGATTCCTGCTGTTCCTCTGAGAAGTCCAGGGTTAAGTAACCAGTAGTTATCAGATGAATCTTCATAGCAGCCCTGTAAGGTTGAAACAGTATAACTCAAATGAGAAAAAAAGGATATAGTGAGACCCTTTTCTGAGCAGGAATTCATCCCCATCCACCACCGCACCACTCTTAGCCCAGTACATAACGCACACGACCACATTGGCTCTTGCTCTTTTCTTATTATGTTAAGACTAAGAACAAAAATAAATAAAATACACATAAGAGCTTTGTCTTTGAGACTACTTAGAGAGAAAGAAAAAAGCAAGGGGCAAAATCACTTTATTCTTCTTGTCTGTAGGCTTGGGATGCATTAACCCCTCCCTCTGGGATCTCATGAAACTTGTAAGGAGCTACTCCAGTGTGCCCTTTCTACTGGGAGGACCAGGGGACCTGAAGCTCCAGCACTGCTATTAGGATAGCCAGCCCAGCCACAATTGCTGGGCAAGGGAGCCCAGGTGGAGACTGCTGGTTTGTAAGTTTTGAATTTGTCTCCTTTCCTGACAGTCGCTGATCTCAATGGGTGGGGTAGGGACATCTCCATCTTTGCATGTTGGAAGGAGAGTTGGGGGGAGGAGAAGGAAGAGAGTGTACATACCAAAATTTCTCCCTCTCTCTCTCTTTCTGAGTTTGTACAAATAAACCTTGTTTTGTATAAAACACTGCATTTTGCACAAAAAACAATTGCCTGGATTCTTTCATTGATCCAAACTACAGTTGAACCATTGAACCAGTGGATTTTATAGATATGTTGACTTAGGTCCAAAATACGCTGCAGAAATAATCCAGTTTGTGACCATTTTAACTGCCCTGGGTCGATGCTAGCGAATTCTGGGGGGTGTAGTTTTGTGAGACATTTGGCTTCCTCTGGCAGACAGCTCTAGTGCCACAATAAACTACAATTCCTACCAAGGACAGTTACAGCTATCTCAAACTAGATTATTTCTGCAGTATGTTTTGGACCTTAGACATGGTTTCTGTTTGGTTGGGACTGATAGACTATAGGCTTCTGTTTTTGCATAAATGAAATTGCTGTGAAAAGCTCATATATGGGTATGTTTGTGTATGGTGCACAACACCTCTCATAATGGGTTGAAATGTGTTGAGACATATTTTGTCAGCAAGCACTAAAAAAAAACTAGTGAACATTCTCTACATTTCTAGTTCCAGTAAGTGTATTTATAGTGCATTGCTTCCCAGCTCTGGTGATAACACATTTGGAAGGGGATGTATCAGAAAAAGAATTTTCAAAGCTTATCACCAAAATTCTATATCGGCAGAGTAGTTACATATATGTAACTAACTAACTAATACATTAGTTATGCATACATTTACATAACTATGTAACTATATAACCACCCCAGCCCTCTTTAAGAGCCAGCAGCCAGGTGAAGGAATTCCATTCAGCTTGTGACTGAGGTGCCAGGAAAATGACATTTCTAACCCACTCCCACCAGTGAGTAAGGCTGTGACAAAGATATGTGGCAGGCCCTACTTTGTATTGTCTTAGCCTGGCTCACTGTTGGAAGACAGTTGGAAATATCCTTCCTATGGCTTGACTGGAAGCTTCTTCATCCAATTTGGCTGCTGGCTCTTAAGGTTTGTTGGAGTAGCATTCATGTAGTCTTACAGAATACAGAACAGTTATGGATCTGTAACTCTAGTCTAGTCTAGTGACCACAATACTAAATGCCAGCCTTTATTTATTGATGTAATGTGTGACACATTCTTTAATAACCCCTTTCAGACTTTGTCCCTGTGAAAACAATGGACTAAACATTAGTTCTTAAGTCCAGATATAGACACAATCTGGCCATATTTGTCTCTAAAGCTGAAAGTATTTACATCTCACCAGCTATCTGCCTTGCAATCCTCTGGGAAATTGCCAAGTTGCTTTAATTAAGTGTACAAAGGCTATATTCGTCCCAAGGTGCCGTATTGATTGGAGCTAACATTTGTATCAATCAATCATTGCAATTTAAACCTCCTGACTTTTCATGTAATCAATGAAGATACAGATCAAAGTATTTTGAAATTTAGATGAATTAATTCTTATAGGGGAAAAAATGCCAATATGAGAAAGAGACAGATATCACTTACATGATTCACAGTCTCTTCGATATTCTCCTCAAGTCAGTGGGACAGCTGCGTTCTAATTAGTTGTTCAAATTGCTCTCAAGTGTGCTGGCTGTTTTTGTATTTCAGAGCCCGAGATGCAATCTACTCAAGGATTTAAACCAATTTTGTCCAAGTGGCTTCATCAGAATGGGCAGAACACATTTAACTCAAAGATATCTGTTTATGAGGAGTTAGGACTAGGCAGAGGTCTCTGCTACTGCTGGGAGACCTGCTCTTCTTATTAAGATCTGTTGGCAGAAGAGGCAAAAAGAGTGCGGAAAGCGACAGGATGAGGGAGAAGCTGAGTTTTGTCAGATCCAAACCAGAGTGAGGACAGTTAAATTTCAGCACCCAGAGGCTGAGAGGGCTTTGGATTTAGCACAGCTCTAGCTCTTGGTTTTCTGTGCCAATTGTGTTGTTAGTCATCAGACTATCACTGATATTGAGACCAAATCTTTCACTTCTAGTTTGTAATGGTCCCTCGACACAGTGTAAAAGTGTTCTTATCACAGTTTATTTTTTTTAAAAAAAAAACATTATCGCATATTTCAGGGGATGATCTTGGAATTATGTCTGGAGGACATCTCTGTTGAATGCAAAATCTGATGATGATCCTTCCAAAAACAAAAAACCACACAGACACACACACAGAGACACAGAGACACAGAGACACAGACACACACACACACACACACACACACACACACGGGCAATCTTTGACTGTGCAGATCATGAAAAGCTATGGATAACTCTAAAAGAAGGGGGGTGCCACAATGTTTTATGAGCACAAAATAGTCCAGTTGGCAAGAGGGTCAGACAAAGATGTATTTTATTACCCCATGCATTTAATTTATATTCAGAGTACATCATGCAGACTAGATTCAAAGGAAGGAAGCATGAAAATTAGAGGAAGAAAGATCAATAATTTAACATAGGCAGATCACCATATTACTACCAGAGAATAGCAAAAGCTTGGAACAACTACTGGTGAAAGTTAGAGAGGAAAGGAAGGCAACAACTGAATATTAAGAAAACAAAAATAATGACCACTAGAGATTTACATAACTTTCAAGTGAGCAATGAAGATATTGAATTGTTAAAAGATTTTCTATACCATGGGTCAGTCATTTATCAAAATGACTGGAATCAATTTTGACTGTAGTAACCCCCCCCCCAAAAAAAAAGCAGAATATGGCTAAGACTTGGAAAGTTACTATAAAGAAACTAGGTACGATCCTCATGTTTAAAGATCTACTGAATATTAAGTCAGGATAATCCATGCCACAGTATTTCTGTTTGCCATGTATGGATGTAAAAGCTGGACAGTGAAGAAAGCTGCCAGGGGAAAAAAAATAACTCATTTCCAATGTGGTACTAGAGTTTTACAAACACCATGGGCTATTTAAAAAAAAGCCACACTAATGTGTCAGAGAGCAAATCAAGCCTGAACTCCTAACAAAACCAGAATGACTAAAGGCCTGAACAGACAGGCCAAAATAAAGCTGCTTCAGGTCACTTTGGAGGTATATTGTTTAAATGACACATGCATCTTAAGAGGCCAGAAGCTGTGCCAAAGCTGCAGACTAGTCCTTAGGACTGGAGCGTGGCTTTGGTATGGCTTCTGGCCTCTTAGGATGCATGCATAATTTCAGTAGCATACCTCCAAAGTGACCTGAAGCAGCTTTATTTTGGCCAATCTGTTCGGGCCCTAAATTCCTTGTACCTTGGAAGCAACATCAGACAACATAACTTTTTGGAAAAGATAATAATGATCAGTAAAGTTGAAGGTAGTAGAAAAGGATGTTGTAGCTGGACTGAATGGATGGCCCTGAACTTGAAAGACAGCAAGGCTGTTAATAATTAGGTGTATTGAAATATCTCATTCATAGAGGCCATCAAAAGGCAATCCCCCCTGTTCGTGGTTGATAACAACAACAGCAACAATTGTGCATAGACCTAGTTCTCACTAACATGTGAACCTGTCGTCCCTGAACTAGGATGCTATGGATCAGATTGCAGATGGTGGTTATATATCTGAGATCTTCTCCTGCCCACAGGAAATTAACATGCCAAAAAAAAGCTGGAACTTCCAAGTATCTTTGCCCATCAGAAAAACAGTGCCAAAAGGTGGTGACCTTTCATAACAGGATTATATATTGGCAACAAATGTCTAAAGAAAGCAGTGTGACTACCATTAATTTACTGGAACACGATTAGGTTTATGACAGACCTAAAGAGACTGTGAGATATTTTTAATGTTCTATGAGGAAAGCCTGAGGGAAAGAGTAAAATACTTAACATTCATGGAGCACTGCAAAGTCTTAGAAGAGTTTCACAGCTCTGTAACCCTTATAACAATGCCTGTGTGGAAGGTCAGTAGAATTACACACACACACTGCCACCCCTCAATAGATAAAGGGAAAGAGACTGAAGTGGGAAGAACAATAGGTTGCCTTGCGGCCACCTTGTGAGGATAAGGCTGAGGCATTATTTGAAGCATGGCATCCCTGGAACACAATTCATACTCTAACCCACTCTGCTTCACTACATCAGCTCTTAAATAAAGGTCTACACAGTACAGTAGCTTTGACGTGTCCATTGCCCTTTAATGCTTTCTTTACTGTGTAACAGTGGACCTTTTTTTAAAAAAGGAATATACATATGCATATATATACATATTTAGCAGTGGCTTATACTCACTAAGGGTAGAATCACTGCTGGCATGGCCAAGAGGTCACCAGAGGCAAAGCCAAATAGATCACATTTTCTATTTTTACCATCGTCCTATTTTCCCTTGAGCACTAGACATCAAACTACATAGTCACTGTGGTCGTATTCTTTTATTTATATGGGAACCCTGCTAATAAAGAATAAAGATCACAATCCTTTTGGGGAGATACATATCCATGAACACCATAATTACAGTGCTGCACAGTGAATCCTATCCCATTCACCCCAATCCAAAGTTATTGGGCTCTAGCCATTGTGATTGATAGGGGTGTGTTTCCCTGTCAATCAGGAAACAGTTGACTGACATCCCCACCTCCAACCATGTGTAATCTCCAGTGTGACAGGCAGTAGCATGACCTCAGTCACAATTTCCTCTCATGCCAGAGATAACTTGTGGGGGGTAAGGATTTAGGAACCTCGGCCAAGCCTGGGAGGTCTCGGAGCAAACTTTAACAGAAAAAGGAAAGTTGTGGGTGTATCATTTGCAGCACAAAATCCTGGCCTGGGTGCACTGCTCTGCTGGTACGGAGTATGAAGCAGGTGAAATGGCCACACAGACCTGGTCTCAAGAAAAGCTACTTTATTCAAACAAGTAGAATAAAAGAAAGGGAAAACACACAGACACTCACAGAAAGGGATGTTAAAGAAAAAGAAACTGGAGCATACATACACACTTGACTAGGTAGTGTTGCAAGCAGCTGCAAAGCAAAAGCTTTTGATTGATAGCCTCTTATATATCTTTGTCTCTTCTACAAGCTTCTAGAAAAACATCATGTCATCCTAAAGGATCTGGGCCAAGCAAAGGGGAAAACATTCCCATGTCAGTTATCAATTAAACAAATGAAATATTTCCTCTTCTTTACCAGGCGCTGATGTGAGTTGGAACGTCTTTATCTTTTGGCATCTGGATATCATTCTTCCACCTCCCTTTACCATCCAGATGCAGGAAGAACTTTCGTTGACCCATTCCGTACAAGGTAAGCAAGGCCTACAAGTCTGAAAAGCTTGAGAAGACCTCCTCTGATGTGCAGTGGGGACAGGTTGCTGAGTAGACCTCATACTCATTGCCTGGATGAATCTAGGCCAGCAAGTCATTCACTAAAAATATACAAGTCAAATCAAGTCAGTGCATCATTTATTGCCAAGTCGGGTCCAAGTCTAGTCATTGCAGCAACTTGAGTCTGAGTCAACTGAGTTGAGTCTATATTGTTGGTATATAATGGCACTACTAAAGGACAGATCGCTCCCGTTCTTACCCCGTCCTTATGGCGAGGATGCATGAAGATTATCTGATGACAACCTGTCCTTCAGTCCTTATCATGCAATCATGATAGGATTATCCAGTGACGTTGTGCTTATCTCATCCTTCTCCTGTCACTGGAGTGACATGGCCCCGTCACTGTGTAGTAACGGAAACTCCCACTAATACAATGACAGGGCCACTGATGGGAGAAGGACAGGATAAGTCCACAATACGGATGGGGTAAGGATGGGAGCGATCTCTCCTTAGCCCATGTGATAATCTCCTAAATTGCAGCCTAAAATTGCATTTGCCTTTTTGGCCACAGCATCACACTGTTCAGCTTGTGGTCTGGTAAGACCCAAAACTCCTACTTTAAATGTTCATGTGCATTATTTTAATTGTTATAGCTCCTTAAGCTGTTTTTAATGGGTTTTCATCTTGTCTAAATTATTCATTGTTTTAATCTGGAATTGTTTAATTTTTATTATTTTCTCTGTACCTTGCCTGCCCTTAAGTCCAAAGAGAAAGTGTAAACATCTTTCCGAACTCCAAAGAAATAGGATTTTGGGTTTTAAAGTATAGGCAACAAGCTGCGAGCAAATGAGTAGTGATGGTCTGGATCAACAAGGGATACTCAGGGTTTTAGTTTTAATTGTTGTTTTGGTTAGCGACTGTGTTTTTTATATATGTTGTTAATATTGTCTTAAGGGGGGAGGGATAAAGTATTTTTAATTGTCATATTTTATATTTTACTGTTGTTACCCCCGGATTGGTGGCCAAGGGCGGTATACAAATAAATATTATTATTATAGTATTATTATTATTATTATATTATTATTATTATTATTATTATATTATTTTATTATATATCTATGATTGAATATAGCCTTAAAGAACCACTAAGTCTCCTACCTAAGATATCAGCCCTCACAAATCAAGCCAGTCTCTCAGCTCCCTTAATACATAAATCCTCTTCATAGTTTAGATCACTGATATTCAAAGTAGTGGTCCAAAACCCATCAGTTTTTGTTCCCTGAAGAGTTCATGGGAAGAAAGAAACAATTGTCTAGCCAATGAACACTAATAGGTCCCAGTCCTTGGCATACTAGAGGGGGGGAAATGCCAGTCCCTCATGTCAGGTAGCTTAAGAAGCACTGGTTAGACAAATAGTCTAGTATGTTTTTTGACATTTGATTCAGTTTGAAGTGGAAACCTGAAGGCCGATTCTAATGTAAAACTGAAATACTAGTAAACATAGTAATGGGGTTAACAGCTTCATTCACAAGATTAATCAGTACATGATAGGGAGGTCCATTATCTAACCCAAACTCAACCCTAAACACTGGGGAAGGGTTTAATGCCCATCCAGCTGTGCTGCTTTCAGACCTTCTCCTTTGAAATAACAGGGAAGGTAATCTATCAAACTCAGATGCTGCTAGTTCTTTTGCAGAACATCACTTAAGAGCTCCCATCTCATCCAAAGTATGGTTTGTTGAGACATATAGAGTTGGGTCATGTGCAGATTTTCTAGGAAGTGTGTTGGACTATGACTCTGAGACAGGGAGCTTTTGCACGAGCCCTAGGGAACGGGCCCAGCGTGGAATGGAAGGTGGGGGGAAGTGAACTAAACAGGATATCACTATTTTACTGCAGGAGGAATGCCGTGAGAACACCGCAGATGCTACCGGAAATTCCCTTCCATTCCCCAACCATCCCACAGGAGGTGATTTTCAAGAACTGTTTCAAGAACAAAAGGGGGCAGGAAGGGTACGGAGTGGGGAATCAACCATTTTACCGCACGGGGAACACCGTAAACACTGCTGATGCACAAGAATTCCCGTTCCATTCCCCAACCATCCCAAGGAGATGATTTCTACGAACTGTTTCAAACAAAAGGGGCTGGGAAGGGAGGGAACGGGGATATCACTCATTTTACCACACGGTCTTAGGGTCACCATAAGTCAGAAATGACTTGAGGGCACACAATCAACAAAAAACTGACCCCACGTAGTTCACTGCATCCTTTCTTCCTACTGTCCCAACCTCCTCACAATAGCCACCACTACACTGACTTTGACCCACAACACACAAAATACTTCCAAATCGTGGCACACTTATACCTGCATCCACCTAGTGCCCCTATAATATCCCAATATACTTACAAAGAAAATGAAAAACCCAACTTACATGTGTACAACACCTCCCACCCTTTCTGCTGCAGCTCTGTCCAAATAAACAAAGCAAGCAAACCAGGCGATGACACAAGTAGGCTCAGCACAGGCACTGGGGAAAACGTCTGTTGCTGCTCCTCTGAGCATATATCCTCTCTCCCCAAATAAAATGAAACAGAGTTTTTCACTGCTTTCCTTTTGCCTATTACACAGTAAAATTAAACAAATGGAATATTTTTCTTCTCGCCTCACTAGAGTGGAGCTACAGTAATCATTCTTGCAAACATCAGTGCAAAGAAAAGAGCAGGTTGGCATCTATCCCTCTAGGCACCAGCAGTCTAGCTCACTGGCCAGGGCAAAGACCAAGGGTATGCCATCCAACTGGGTGACATCTCCCTCTGGGTTGCCATGCTGTGACTCCCCTAGTGACCCCACTGCATGTACCTGTGAGTAAGGATCATTCACTCACACAAAACATGGATTTTCTTTTCTCAGCCCCTTGACATTTCATTTATGGACAAGACATTGCCACCTTCTTGCCAGGTCTGAGAATCTTCCCATCGTCATTTGCAAAAAAACTAATGAGGCAAGGTGTCCATTTGAAATTTGATGTTCCAGATGTTTTTGGAGCTGGAATTGGAAAACTGATCCCAACTTGTTTCACGTATCCCCATAAACTATGCCAAGGTACCTTCCCCTTCCTTCATGTGACTTATTCTGTTTTAGGGTGACAAATGTGAATCCAGTCATTTGCAAAAATAACAACAACAAACACAATTCCATCATCTATTGTCAATATATGTACTGGCTGTCCTTTATTTATTATGATCTAAGATGGCCCCAGAAAGCACCAGGTAAGCTAGACCACAGAATCTACTTGGCTGCTACGCTGAAGAGGTTAGAGAAAAAACATTAAAAAATTATGGAGTGACTATATAAAAAGAACAACAGGGAATCAGAGCAGCAGAACCGAGCGCTGGGAAAGCAAAGTTCCCATCATCAAACCCCAATAATGAATACAGAATGGCCAAAAAACATGTTTTAGATTATGTTTTGGAGTTATGCCCACCTAGAAGGGGCAAGTCACACAGATTTCACACTCAGTTTCTATCACTGGTTTTCTATCACTGCTCTGATGCCCTTTAAGACAAGCTGAAGAGATAGGGCCTGCCAATCACAACAATGAAACACAGGCAGCAAGAGGATCACACACCAATTCCAAAGCTATTACATACCCTTTTACTGAAAGCATGAATTTCTTCTTTGTTGTCTTGTCTCTCTTCCCCACCCCAACGTCATTCTTTTTCCTTTAAAAAAAATATTCAACCAGATCGACAATAATCAAATTCCTGATCTGGGACTAGCTCTTCTGGTGGCAGATTGACAACTAATTGACAAGTTTCAAAATCTAAAGAGCCTTGTGAGAGCAGGCAATTGAAATGGGGCAGCAAACAGACCAGCATCTGAGTGTCTTCCATTTACGCCTCATCGAGGTTCCTATTAAGTGGTGATGCTCCCAAGCCCTGCACTAGATGCATTTGATGCAGGTTAAAGTGCGCCTGGTGTTGCTAAAGGCAGGCTGGGGTGGACAGAGCAATGGTTTATAGAACTCATTTATCTTGTTGGCCGACAGCGGTCCATTGTCATTTGCAATATGCAGCTAGTATCCCTCCTGATGCACTCTGAACCCGCTAAGCCTGGTGATATTGTTCTGACAGTTTAGGAGGCACAATCTCCATACCTTTCCTTGACTCCTGTCTAAAAAGTATTTAAAGGAAGGCTGCTTGCTCGAAAAGTTTAACCCTACCTGTTGGCATGTCAGGTTTGCGCCAACGGGCCCATTACTGATGAGTGGTGTGTTTCTTTGTAGTCATGACTCCTGCCACAAGCACAGGGATGCGATGAATAGCACAGAGATTCATTTATGAGCACAATCAGATGATTCAGACCAGGGACAATGACTGGGTTTTGACACTAAGGATTTTCAAAGTCTGAAGTGTTGAAGAGGGACTTTCTTTTCCATGTGGAAAAGAGGCAGGGGGAGGGAGGAGGAAAAGAAAGAGGAGCTCATAGTAAGAAGATATATATCGTAGGGAGGAATCTGTTGATTCATTTGCTTATTGTGTGCCTTCAGCTGTTCCAACTTATGGCAACACAGGTTATTGTTTTTGACACATTCTTCAGAGGGGGTTTGCACTTGCCTTCCCCTGAGGCTGAGAGTATGTCACTTGCCCAAGGCACCCAATAGGTGTTCATGGCCAAGCTAGTATTTGACCCTGGTCTGCCAGTTGTAGTCCAACACTCAAACCACTACACCACATGTCATACACCACTTTCTCTTACACATGCAGTTGTACTTTAGGACTGTGTGCAATAATATATGAAATCCAGGTCGCATTAATCAAAGTTCTCAATTGACATGCAGTTCACATTCTTGTGGTGTGCCAATATTGACCTGCCTTCAATGTGCCATGGATCACTTAGATGCAGATAGCCACGTGTATTTCCCATTGCACATGGGACAAAAACAGGCTCATCATAGATAAGGTTACCCACAATGCAGAAATACAGTGACATTTGATGTCACTTTAATGCCATGACTCAATGCATGAATCTGGGACTTGTCATTTGTGAACATTTACCTTCCCGTCAGAGCGTCTGATGCTCCACCAAACTCACAATCCCAGAAATCCATAGCACTGAGCAATGGAATTTAAAATGGATCTTTCTTTTCTTTTTCAAAAAAAAATTATTACACAGGCATAATACAGATTATACAATCGTATTTCAATTATAATTCTCCTCTCACCCTCTCCCAAAAAAAAACAGCGTAGAAGAAATACAATCAATCAATTAACAGTCATTTTGAGATGTGGGAAATATCGTGATTATATTTTTACTTTTCATACCGCCGTTTTACCTTTCACCTTCTTAATCACAATTTCCCATTTTCTTCCAGATTCTTTATTGCTTCCCCAATATATTAAGTCTCTTTCCCTAAGGAAGTCAAACAATATATAGAAGTTAAAATGGTATCAAACTTTTATTTCTGCAACGTGAGAACGTCATACACAACTGACTGCACTATCCAGTTTGGCAGAAGGATGGTGCAACACAATCACTATGTAACTACACGAATACAGATTTACACTACAGAAGAAATGATGTGACTCTCAGCCATGCAATCAGAGGGACCTGGTGGCTCCCATGTCAGAGCGAATAGGAAATGCACAAAGCTACCCCATAGAGCCAGACCCTACATAGGCTCAGAACTCTGATGTTCCTATAATGTTGGACTGAAGCCTGAGACGATTCACCATCCCACTAGGACCATAACATTTTTATTTTATATTCCCCCTTTCTTACAGTGAGGGACCAAGTAGCGTATAAAAATGCTAGGTACACTAAAGAAAAAGGCCGACAAAACACACAAGGAAAATACTGGCTGGAATTCTGTATGTCCCTGCTAGCCACATAACTACCTAGTTGCATAGCTAAGTAGAATCCTTTAGCCAACTCACCCCCAATAACTTTATGGGCATCAGATACATCAGGACGTAGCTAGGATTTTAGAAGGGGGGGTTGTCCAGACTAAGGACCCATTATAATGGGGCTGGGGTGCAGTGGCGCGGCAGCACACACCATTCATTTTTCTAATGGAAGGGGGGGTCTGGAGCCCAGAACCCCCCCCCTTGGCTACATTCCTGGATGCATGGCAGAAGGAGATCCATTCTGGTGTGATCAGGGCACAGGGGGGATATTTCCACCCCTCTGCTGTAGCCATCGGCTGCAACAAGGATATACAAGTGTATGCTCTGATGTGCAGTCTTGCTGGGGAGGGAGAAAGGTGGAAACTTCATCGACTGTCCTGGTCATCAAAAGATGAACATATCCTACAATGATAGCAAAGAAATGCAAAAAGCAAAAATGTTGTCTGATATACTAAAACAAAAACAAATATTAATATAAAATTAGAAAATAACCAGAAATATTTTTGTTAAATGATTAACAGGATTTGGAAAAGAAATTCGGTGTATTATCTATTATTTGTCTCACGAATAATTATGCTAATTTTGAAAAGCAAAACAATCCCAAAGTTGAGGATTGGTTATTAAGTTACGTGAATTGACAAGCGATTGACAGGTACTGAGATATGAAAACTGAGATACGAAAACGAGACAATTTTGAGAGTTGGAAACAGGTTCTGAGTTTTTTTTTTAAATAAATGGGGGATTGACAACATTCCTTAAAAGATTGGTGATCGAGCTATTAATAAGTATTCAGAGGAGTAATGAGGTTATTGTAAATTGTTTGATATTATAAAATTGAAACAAATGGAAAACTTATAATAAAGACGATTATCTATTTTTAAATATTTTTATTTTGTTTGTTTTCTCGAAAAAACAAAGATAACAGTCGTAGGCAATACCACAGGAAGAAATAACGTTTATATATTTCTATAGCACTGTTCTATTAAAATCAATCTTGATGGAAAACACATAGAAAGAGAATCAGAGCAAAGAGAAAGTAATAAGACAATACAGGACTTAACATAGTTGGCAGGTATCTATGGAGCAGGAAGGTTCATGTTTGTTTTGTTACAGTGATAAGTATGTTAGTTGTTATATGTTGTCTTGTTTGTATTTTATTTTATGTAAAAAATTTAATTTTAAAAAAACCAATCATAGCAATAGTACCACAATTGTGACAACGTGGGGACCATGAACACAAACCACTACAAATGCAAAACCCTGATTATGATCTCTAAGTTTGATCCTGAATTTTGGATGTTATCTAATAAGGGGCTCAACAGATGGCAGCTCTGCCCACCTGTCTTTGCCCCGAGCGTGCTGCAGCAGCCGCATGCGCAGCACCGATGCGTGCCAAAAAGAAGCCCTAAGTGCTCTTTTGCAGTGCCGCAACAGGAAAGAGGCCGCAGACACCATTCCTGTCAGTGGGTCTGGACGTTGTGCAGTGCTTGTGTACTTACGCAGCCCCTGTGGGAGAAGCCACCATGATGCACACCACCACATACTAGGATTTGGGAGCGTGTTGTTGCTGTACTCCCCCAAATCTAATTTTGGCCTGATATGGCGCTTTCTGCACACTGTACCGGGCCTAAAATACCATACATTTTAAAAATATAAAAATTTAAAATGTAACAATAAAGTTAAAATAGCACACACACTCTTTTTAAAAGAAATGTTCATTTAGTCTTCAGACTTACAGTCCAGGATGACATATCTTGATCCTGCCAGAGGTTCCAACCAGCAAGGCCAACAGTAAGCAACTTTGGGAAGTTAGTTCAAAGCATCTGAAGGCCAAAGTCCTCAGCCCCATGTTAATGGTTGATATACTAAGAAGACTGTGGATAGGTAACATGAGTGATCAGCAATGACTCGAAGGCACACAACAACATCATGTACAACTGAATTCAATGGAGATAGAAGCATTCCGTGCAACATTCTCATACTCTTCTGTTCACTTCCATTTGTTTCAATGGGTCTTGCAGAAAGGAGTGAGGGGACTAGCTACACATGCTCTGAGGTGGTGAACTGTTTATGTCATATTTTTAAATGTTCAATGCATTGTGCCTCAGGGAGAAAAGGCCGTCTTCAGGGCCTTCAAAACAAATAAATGAAATTGAAAACACTCTCCAAAACACAGGACCAATCAAAAATGCATGGGACACTCGCTAAAAATACTGAATAAACAGTTATCTCATCTCAGAGTTTGTGGAGCTCCTCTCCTCGCTGTTTTCTCTCTTTTCATACTACTTTCTCACTTCAATGGCCTTGTCAACCACAAGACCTCAGTGGATAATATGATCTAGGATAAGCTATATTCATTAAACTTACTTTCAGAGAAGTTTTGCACACAAGGGCCCTTCTTTCAAACTTTTCCTAAAGGTTGAAAATGCAACATATATAGCAATGTTACCCTTCAAAACAGCACTGCAAACACTCAAAATGAACATCTTCCAAATGACCAGTTAGCCATTGTTAGCAAATCGCAACAGCTGATCTCAGCCATTTGACTGCCTTGAAATGCTAAATAACCAAGTCACCCTAATGAAACTGTAAAGCCATGATATTCATTCAAATGTGCCATATTGATTGCAGCTTGCTCTACAAGCCATCATCACCAATTTAAAGTCCTGACTGCTACGGAAGCAATAATGCACCCATGGTTCATGAGAACTATTGACAATCTTTGCAACATGCTAAGAACCTTGCAAGTATCCAGTATTGAAGGCCGTTCGATACCCTTATTCCTGCTTTCATCAGCAGATGTTCTCAGCAGAATTTCCTATTGCTAAGTTTGATTGGCCTTGGAGTTCTGCTTTCTATCAAATCTGTGAAGAAATTATAGCTTAGGTAGAAAATCAGTGCCTCATGTTTTAATCTTTGCTTTCATCTCAGAGCATATTTCATACCATAAAGAAACGCCCAAAATTCCGGTACTGAATATCCTGTGATCTGATTGCCCAACTTGTATCAAATTGACAGCGAGTTAAAGGCACACCAGAACACACACACATGCTTCTCATGGCGCCTATGCTCATGCTGACTACCAAGCAAGATATTTTGATGGGAGCGCAGGCCTCTGAAAGCCAATGGATACAGAGACCTGTCTTATTAGTATGCCCGCAACTGTCAAGCATCCACCATACCAGTGACTAAAAGTCAATGGAAGCAGCACTCAGGAAAACCAGCTCTTTGTTACTACTGAGAAAATACATCTCCATTCAGTGCATAGGAGCAAAAACTGAAACATTCTACAGATGATAGTTGAGCCAAGAATTGCTCCTTTCAGCGAGGAATGGGATTGCAAGTGATTCATACAATGCAGCCCAAATTGTTTTCAAAGCATCACTGTGTGAGAGCAATCTCTGAGACCCTTCAGGGTTAACTTTAATAGAAAGAGCAGCTTATATGACTTCACTGAATTAATAAGGAAACCAAAAACATCCAAGGCATGAAGCTTCAAATATTGTTGTTGTTTTTAATCATTTATTTATTATTTATTGTGGTTTGGTCATCCTACTGATATTATATTAACTGAATGTATAGGAGCTTTGATGGCCTGAATCCTTTTCATTTGTCTCAACCAGAATAAACCATTTAATCATTTGTTAAATGGTAAGACAGGTTGTGGAGCTCTTCAGTTCCATGTTTGTAACTCTAGTTGGGACCAACAACCGATTAGCCTATGTGTAACTTGTCTACAATCGAATATGGGTAATATCTAGATCAGCGCTACTCAAATTGATGGTCCCAAGGCTGGGACCAAGGCCAGTCCTTGGAGAGTTTGCAAACAGTACAAAATATGGTAAGGATCCATGGTGCATGAGTGGAGAAAAAATTGCTGGTGCCCCACATCAGATAGCCTAAGACTGATCTAGGGTATGCTTCCTATGAGAATGGAGGATTGCACTGTATTCTTTCTGCAGACTTTCAAGGCTCTTAGGAGTGTTACTTCTGCAGGATCAACAGCTCTCGTTAACCATAATGTGGCTTTATATAATGCATCAATGTTACACAAGGTTGGATGCCTAGAAGTATTAATACACCATCACTACCTTTGATACATACAAGCTGGGTTGTTGTCTTGTTGTTATATCATTAGAGACATTCTGACAAATGTCCATCAATTAGTCCTGATGTACAAGTGGAAATTGTCAGTAATTAAGTCAGTCAAAGAGCACTGAACGTTTTCCCATTAAATGAGGAAGTCATATCCCTTTTTCTTTTGCACATGAGGAAATAGGAAAGAAAGGGACTACGCTGGCTCATCCCACTGCAGTTAGAGATGAAATATGAAAAAAAAATCAATATTAATGAGAGCCAGATAGCATTGGTGCCATAAATCTGATCCTGCTGCCTACTCTGCTTACCCGAAGCACATTAACTTATATATTCCACCACGTAAGACAACCAGCCAAAGACTTAGCTCACAGATGGACCTTTCTGTTTTCTGCAAACTTGGATGGGACCGCAGTGGCCTTGTTTGCCAGGCTGTGAACTTTTCAAACACTTACACCATATGTGTGCTGGCGATTGGATGCTGTTTTTCCAGCAAAATGAATTACAGAGGCTCCCTCTAATCCAAATGGGCAGAGTTTCAGTTTTCTTTAACTTCCAAGCTCCTACTGTTTGCTTCTCCTGCCTTCCCCCACCTCTCTCTTCTAAAGCAAGCACTGTGCTGTGTGAATGCATGGGCTTGGTGAAGGAGGAACAAGGACAAATGGTGAAAATGGCATGTCCCTAAAGAGAGCTCTGCCTTTAATGAACCCTTCTGCTTGAATTAGTGAGCATCTTGAGGGACCAAACACTTTGAGGGGTGGAGAAATGAGGAGGAGAGAGTAGCAGCAGCTCTTGGAATTAAATGAGTGCAGGGTCTAAATGACATGAATTACTAGTCCTGTAGGAAATAAAATGGAAAGGCGCCCAGGCTTCCTCTGCTCAGAGAAGACTCTCGAAAGCATTTATTGCCCTCAACTTTTTAATAAAGCCACAGAACTGAAATTATCCTTCAGCTTGTCATTTATTTAAATGTAGGGACTGATGCTATTTTAAAAGGCTTAAGGGGGCCTGATCAGTTAGCCATAGAAAAACAATTCCATTTTTACTTATTTTATGGAACAGTGCTTTGGAAGCATTCACTTGCTGAAGATAATTTAAAGGAGAAATGTGGGGGTGCCCGTCCAGCCTTTTGGAAATGGAACACTTGTCCTGATGTGAGGGTGTAAGATGTGTTTCTACAAAGGGTCAGTGAGGCAGAGGCCTCTTTTGATCACACTGAAACCCCATTAACTTTTAGGAAGGCTGTGGCCATTAGTAGCACATTTTGTTGTCGCAACTAAGGCCAAGTTGTTTTTAACTGCCTTCAAGGCAGAAATGTGGGGGTTAGACATCTCCAAGACACTCTCTCCTCCATTGCTCTGCTCAGGTCCTGCAGATTTAGGCCTGTAGCCTCCCTAATTTAGTCTATCCTATCCATCTGGCATGCAGTCTACCTCTCTTTCCATTACCTTCTAATTTCCCTAGCATTATTGTCTTTTCTAACAAATCATACCTTCTCAGGATGTGGCCAAAATACGATAGCCTCAGTTTCATTATCTTGGCTTCCGGAGAGAGTTCAGGCTTTATTTTCTAAAGCACTCATTTGTATTTATTTTTGGCTTTCCATTGTATTTTCTTCTTGTTGTTGTTGTTTATTTGTACAGCACCATAAGTTTACATGGCGCTTTACAGATACAATCAATTCAAAACATTAAATCCTGCCAGGGGCATACAATCTAAGAAATAATAAAATATAAAACTATACAGTAATTCTAACAAATTATGCAGGTAAAGTACATTGCTATAAAAGCAACTAATACATGTAATCAAATATAAAATTATAAAAACAGTATTACAATAAAGTTCGAAATGCTTTGGAAAACAAGAAAGTCTTTAACTCAGATTTAAAACTAACAAGAGAAGAGGCAGTCCACAGATGTTCAGGGAGGCAATTCCAGGAGTATGAAAAAGGGCAAAGCAGAGCCAAGAAAGAGGAAAGCCTTGGCGGGGTAAGAAGCCCAGAAGCCTGGAACGTAGATCTCGAGGAGGCTGTCAAAAGGAAGTATGGGCGGAAACATAAAGGGGGGAGGACTAGATTATGTAAGGTTTTAAAGATTAAAAGAAGAAGCTTATACAGAATCCTAAAAGGAATGGGTAGTCAGTCAAGAGTTACCAGAAATGGGGTAACATGATCAAAACGATGCGCCAAAAGATAATCTTAGCAGCAGAATGTTGAAGGAAAACCAGAGGACTAAGGTGAAACAATGGGAGCTCCATCAAAAGAAGATTGCAATAATCAAGGTGGAAAATAACCAAAACATGATCTTAAGGTATCTTCAGCACTCTTCTCCAGGACAGTATCTCAGATGAGTTTATTTTCTTTTTATCCACTTTCTTTACTGTCCAACTGTCACATCTGTATATGGTGGTAGAATATACAATGGCTTGGACGATTCTAACTTTAGTGCTCAGTTGTATATCTTTACACTTTAGGATCTTGTCTAGTTCCTTTGGCATTTTTGTGCCAGCAAAAAGCCAGGTTGGGGGCGTGGTGTGCAGTTGCTGTGGCCCCAACCCAACCCATCACCCAAAACCATCCTTTCAGTGCTGTCTGTTTTGGCCCTATGCTTCCCTAAAAACTGAGACTGCCTAAAAAAACAACAAACAAGTAGCTTGTAGTTTTAAAAAAAGTTTACTAATGGCATTAATCTATATATACATAAAAACTGTATCCTAATCTAGCTAGTCAATAGTCCAGGTTGAGAAGAAATCTTTATCTCACCATCTTTCCAAAGAAGTTGATAGAAGGGGAACATGAAAACCAACAGTTCAAGAGAAAATCTTTTAGAGAGTGTCTGTTCCCCCAAAGGGGGAATGACCTAAATCACATGGTTAGTTTGAATGAGAGAGAGGGAGAGAGAGAAGAGTTTGCACAGAAGAAATCCCTATCTATCTAAGGAGGAGGAAACAGAATGCAAAAATCTTCCAACATCTTTATGTTCAGCATTAAGCCAGCCTTTCCACTTTCATCTTTAACTTACCTTAGTAATTGTTCCAAGTCAATGATGTTTTCCGCTATTATTATGGTGTCGTCCACATATTTTACATTGTTGATGTTCCTTCCTCCCATCTTCACTTCTCCTTCTTCTGAGTCTATGCCCTTCACCATAATGCCCAGATTACACTATTCTATTATGGAGATTGCTTTTGGAAGAGCTTGGAGAAGTTATGTTTTTGAATGAACACTTTCAAACCAAAATTCTCTTGGTGTCTTAAACATAAGTTCTCCTACTGATGTGGTTAGACATTTTTATCCTGTGCATAACATCCTCATTCATTTCAAGGCTGCAGAAATGAAATTGCACATGTGATGCCCGTGGACAGGTGGTGCCATTCCACATGCCAATGTGTGTTCTTCGGTGATGTGTATCCATCTGCCCCTGCTGAAATCAGTGACAGTTCTTCAGTTCTGCATTCATTTTAGTATTTAGTGGCACAATGTTGCTGTTAAACACAAGAATCATACAGCACAATCAGTGCATTGCAACATATGTGGACATTTATGCTTCACAACCCCAGCAAGCTCAGTCTGGCTGGTGAATTCTAGAAGCAGTTATCCAAAACAATAATTCACACCCACCCGCACCAAAATCTCTGGCTGCATGGCTGAAAATTTTTTTTAAAAAAATACAATGAAGAACTTCCTTTTAAATAGGTAGTCTTATACTAGGGCTACATATAAACTTTAAATGCCTACATTTGAAAGGTATCATTCATGCTCTCTTCATTTTTGTACTGTAATAAGGAGACCTTGGTTTGGGGAATTTATCATTAGCTCAAACAGAGGAGCGGTCTCTATCCTATGTATACGAAGGTAGCCAAGGTTATAGGTCAACAGAGACAAGTTTTATGAAAACTGAATACTGTTTATTATTCATTCACACATAAGACAATCATACACTCACACAATCATTCAAGAACTCAGGAATATAGTAAGTTAGCGCTGGATAGATAACATGAGGCTTTCTAATGGGAATATT
This sequence comes from Sceloporus undulatus, assembly GCF_019175285.1. Lineage (NCBI taxonomy): Eukaryota > Metazoa > Chordata > Lepidosauria > Squamata > Phrynosomatidae > Sceloporus > Sceloporus undulatus. The sequence continues at coordinate 180,541,713 of NC_056522.1, read as the reverse complement.
CACCTGTATTGGTGGTGCTCCAGGTCCAGATTGATGAAGACTCAGCAACACGGAGGAGAAGGAAGAGAGAGGGAGTGGATTGGAACTATATCAGAACTCAGATTGACATGAAGCCTGTCTGGATTCTAAGACAGAACAAAGACAAAAGATTCAAGGGACCTTAAATAGGCAAAATCTTGCCTCAGGCAAAGAGTTGTTTCCACATTTCAAAGCAAAGCCAATCTACATATTAAAGATTGCTTGATCTATAGAAGTCTTCAAGGTGAGAATGGACCTGGCCTGGCAAAGCATCCTGGCCATAAATCTGCCTCAAAGGTGTGAATGACCCTTTTCTGTTGACAACTCCTATCTGAGCCCTTTGATCTATGTTTCAATAGCCTACATGACCTGTACATCTTGCAGTGATGGAGAACTCTGTGTCAGGTATCCCATCAGGCACTCTGCATAGGGTCATCAGGGTGCTAGTCCTTCTGATCTGGTCTGTAGACCATATGAGAAGGGCCACAGGAGATATGGGGATCATATCCACCCACTTCCACCTGCAGAACCACAACATTGGATTTTAATCTACAATTCTTTTATGTCAGGCTGTTGCTAAGATGTGGAATTTTCTTTTCTATTAGAGAAGTAATCCCTCTGCGGCAGCTAAATGCACTGCACATGATGATCAGCTGCACTGAAAAATCCTTGAAAGGGCATAGCTTTCTCATAACAAGAAAGATTCCAGTATCAGTGGAACCTAAAAGACTAACAAATTTACTATAGCATGAGTTTTCATAGACTATCGCTCACATCAGGAAAGGAAAGAACACCCATACTCATTCATTTCCAGATGTAAAATAAAAAACCCACATGATTCCTGACAGCTGCTAAACTCCATCAGGAAAAATAGATGAGGGACCAATGTACCCAGTTTTCTCCTGAAGTCCCACAGTTTTACAGAGGAATTATTCTGCAGAGAAAAACAGAATTTTACTAGGAATTTTACAAAATTCCTTTACTAGGAAGACTCTCATTGTTTCTATTTGTGAAGCTGGACAATAAGGCATAATATGTGAAAGAGCAAAAAATATTAACTATCTTCAAATTCCTTCAGTTGGTGCATCTGCCTATCTTCTATAGTGTATTGTGGAGGGCATTTTTGGTCATGGCAATGGTGCATAAATGTGAACGGCACTATTTACAATGTCATAAATCTGACTGGTTGACACATCTCCATTTCCCGATTAGGACCCTTGATGGCAAGCACCTCTGTTTTGTCTGGATTCAGTTTCAATTTGTTTTTCCTCATCCAGCCCATTACCTCCTCCAGGCATTCATTCAGAGGAGACACGCTATCTTTAGCTGAGGCTATTTTGGAAGGTAGAAATATTTGGGTATCATCAACATATTGATAACACCCCACCCCATGCCTCAGGATGATCTCTGTCAGCAGTTTCATATAAATGTTAAAAAGCATTGGGGCACTTGTGTGGGATGCCATGTAGCAGCTCCTTTTTTGAGGAGCTACTATCCCCAAACACCCTCATCTGGAACCTGCCTGAGAGGTATGACCGGAACCACTGCAGCACAGTGCCTCCAATTCCCAACCATCTCCCCTGCCCCCGGGGTGTTCCAGAAGGATACCATGGTCAATAGTATCCCCCCTCCCCGGAAACAAAAGGTTTCTGCTTTATCTCGTTCAGTGGAATTAACGCTAAAAGGGAAAAGGGTCACCGGAAGGAGAAGGGGGAAATTCCAGCGCAGCATCATGGGAGATTTGTAACCGGTGGTCTTCAAGAGAACCAGCGGATTGGATGTACACACCAGCCAAAGCAGCAGGGGTTCCGCACTGGTCATCAGTGCGGATCCAGCCGATCCCCTAATTTTGCGGACTCGGAAAACGGAGGAGCCGGCTGCCTTCAGTTTGGAACCCAGCTGTGAATACGCATTGCCCAAAGTGTATTCACGTTATATCGCATTGGTCAATGCGTATTCAGAGCTCACAGGTGTGGAACTCCAATGCTATATAACGCGAATACGCATTGGCCAATGCCAACTGATGCTCAAAAAGCTCCCGTGTGGTAAGGTCTTTTGTCAGCGCTTTGAGATCCTCTGGGGAACTCTGAGGTTGGGAAACTGCTAAGGGGAGAAGGAGACATCTCAAACTGGGAGAAAATGGAGAAAATGGAGAAAATGGAGAAAATGGAAAACCCATTCTGCACCACCAGTGCAGAAAACGAGGCCAACATGAATAACATGAATAAAAAAGAGTGTGTGCATTCCCACCTTAGTCAGCATGGCATGATGGTCTGAGTGTTGGACGAGGACTGAGGAGACCAAGGTTCGAATAACATCTCAGTCATGAAAACCCAGGATGACCATTGAAAAGTCACACTCTCTCAATCTGCGGACGGGCCTCCCACAGAACCAAAGCACCCCCATAGATGGACATCCAACCTCTGTTAAGACCTCCAAAGGGACTCCACCACTCTCCGAGGGACCAGTGTCTTCCACTGTGGAGCAGTTTCTCCCTGTCGGAAGTTCCTCCCAATGTTTAGTGGAATCTCTTTTCCTGGAGCTTGCATCCCTTGCTTGGTATCCTATTCCTGGAACAGCAGAAAACAACATTGCTCCAACCTTTCCATGACACCTTTCAAATATCTGAACAGGGCTATTACACACACTTCTTAACCTCTCTTCTCGAGGCTAAACATATCCAGCTCCCCAAGATCGCTCGTCACAGGGCTTGGTGGTTCACCACTTTTGGTTGCACATGCTCGCGCTTGTCCATATCCTTTTGGAATTATGGTGGGCAGAACTGGACAAAATATTCCAAGTGAGGTATATCCTGGTTTGTTTGGTTCCATGACTCCTCGAGGATAACCAAATCCATGGATGCTCAAGTCCCGTTAAATATAACGGAAAAGGAAAATGGCGGACTCTGACTCTAGTACACAAAGATGGGAAGTCAAGGTTTGCTATTGGAATTTCTACTTTTTGAATATTTTCAAGCCATGGATGCTTGAATCCTTGGATCAATCAATCTGTGGATACAAGGGGCCGACGTACTGATATGATTGATGGATATGATTTGATTTATTCATTTGATATCTATTGATTTAATAGTATTGAGGATCTGGAAACTATGCCCTATGGAGAGAGAACTATGCTTGAGAAATCTGATCTTCGACGCATCAATACTGCATGCCCGTGTTTTACGTGGGCGCGCCATATGCAGCTTTCAGCATATGCGAAAGCCGCGCTGGAAGATCCCATTGCACGCCCCAGAGAACTAAAAGGAACGGATCCCCACATTAGGGGAGGTACACTGTACAAGTATATTGTCCTGGATCAAGGCAAGACATAGGACCACTCTATTCTGCTCTGGGTCAGGCCCACCTGGAATATTGTGTCCAGTCTCTGGGTACCAGATTCAAACAGGATGTTGAGAAACTGGAGCGTGCTAAAGGAGGGCCAACCAAAATGGTGAAGGGTCTGGAACCATGTCCTATGAGGAACGACTTAGGGAGCTATGGATGTTAATCTGGAAGAAGAGAAGGTTAAGAGGCAATATGATAGTCCTGTTTAAATATTTGAAAGAAATGTCATATTGAGGATGGAGCAAGCTTGTTTTCTGCTGCTCCAGAGAATAGGAACCCAGAGCAATGGAGCAAAGTAAAGGAAAAGAGATTCCAGCTCAACATAGGAGGAACCTAACACTCCTTGGAGAGTGATGCGGTCTCCTTCTTGGAGGTCCTTTAAACAGAGGCTGGGATAGCCATCTGTCAGGGATGGCCTGATTGTGAGTTCCTGCAGGCATGGTCTTGGATTGGATGGCCCTTGTGGCCTCTTCCAGTTCTATAATTCTATTACTTTGCTTGATCTAGACAGCTATACTGCTATTGATTCCTGTTAAAATCGCATTGGCCATGTTGGCTGCTGCATCACCCCTTGGCTCACCTTCAATGTGGGCTACTAGGACTCCTAGATCCATTTGCATGGATCTCCCCATCTATATCTATCAAATTCCATGTCTTCCTGCCTACATTGTAGTACCTGATATTCTCCCGCTGCAACTCATGTTGTTAACTTTGGCTGATTTTGGAAGGAATTACATTCTCAACTCTTCAGATCATTTGGAATTTTGATCCTCTCCTCTGGAGTATACCTACTCTCCTAATTTAGATTCATCTGGCAAAGTTCACAGGCCATGGTCCGCTATTCTTTCAATCCAAGTCACTGATAAATAAATAGATAAGACACCCAATACTTATGGAATTTGCATGCCTCTCTGCTGTTGTTCAGTCTGGACTTCCAGAAACCAGAGGCTCATTCGTCCAAAGCATGTGTGAAAGTGTGTGTGTGTGTGTGTGTGTGTGTGTGTGTGTGTGTGTGTAGGTACATATTTACACACACAGACGTGTGCGTGCATGCGCCATACACGCATATGGTTATGTATCTTTGAAATAATGAGATTGTTTCCAAAGTAGGGCTGTCTGTGGGTCTGGTGCAGTATATTCTGTGTGCCAGTATGTCCACCCAGATAACAATAGTAACTGTCCCCAGCAAACATACTCACAATATTGAAAAGGAACATTTTTCTTCCACCAACTCATTGCTCCCAGAAACGCCTTTTTGCACGGTTGCGAAACATACAATGAAGGCAGAAGGAAGGAGGCTGCTTCAGAGTGAGGCGTACTTGCCATGCTCCATGCGCTTCTCTGGTCACTCATGTCCATTTGTCCAAATAGTGGATTTGAGTGTGCCTTTTCCCTTTGTTCAGTCTGGTCTTTGAAAAAAATACTGAGCTTTTATTCCAAGTGTGTGTGTGTGTGTATTTCTGTGAAGCCAGCGTAGTATATGCCCACTAACAGAGCCATGGCCACTTTCCCCATTAATATCTCCCAAGGACAGCAATGGACTTTCCCTCCATTGGCCCAAGGTTTCCAGGGACTACTTTTCTGTGCCATTGTGATGCTTATGAGGAAGGCGGAAGGATCAGGCTGCCCTCTGGCCAACTGCCAGCTTCCATGGACTTCTCTGGTCAGAAGTGGAGGGAGAGTCAGGGGCCAAAGGAGGCTTAAGACCACCATCTCAAGAGAGGAAAAAAAGAAACAGCTAGAAGCTTCTGAAGCTGGCTAAGTATTTCCTAAAGTTAACTGAGGGATTCTATACTGATCAGTTTATAAGCTCTGCATATTGGCTTTTACACACTGGCTGTATTAAGGGTTAGGAGGGCAATGAACAGAAAGGACAGAAAAATTGAACAACGGAGGGGAATTTGGGCTGAATTTCACTGCCTATCCTAAGCAGAGTGATTCAATGGATTTGGACAGGCGTTTTGGTTTCCCAAGCGTCTGTGATTTCTACTGAGGTTAGTATTTTAGTAAAACAACCATTTCAGAAAACTCCCAGCTGGCAAGATCAGGGTAAGATCCTCTTTTTCTGTTTTCAATAGCAATAAATACCAAAACAACCGTGTTTTAGGGAGAGATCCCTCACAAGAGAAAGCTCCATGATGTATTTTCAAGGCACTAAGGAGGCCTTGGATTTCTGCCCTAGTTAGTATTAGCTAATACAGTTAAGATTAACAAGTGGTTTAGAGCTTTAAACGGAGGAAGGAGAAAGGAAAAGAAAGGAAGGCAGAAAAAGGTAAATATCCGACAGATGATACTTTTGGTTTTTTCAAAAGAAATTTTGATTCAGCTTTGGTTGTTTTACCAAGTGTCTGTTCTTACTCTGCTGTGGTAATATATTATTGCCACAGTTAGGATGACCAAGAGGCTTAAGACTTTAATTACAAAAGGAAGAAGGGAAGAAAGAAGAAGGAAGGTAAATGTATGACAGACAATAATTTGTTTGATTGTATTTCGCTATTACTGGAAAAGGGAAAGGCCCCTTATCTAGAGAGCTTGGTGGCTTGCCCTTAGGTTATGGAGAAGGTTATATTATTGAGGAGGGCTAGATCGCCTTAAACCTCTGGAGAAGAACATTATGTGTAGTTCCTGGCCCAAGTGTGTCACAAAGAAAGCTATATCTCTTGGCTGCTCCTCCTTTCCTTCACATCTGGGCTCAAATCTTGCCTCCTAGTTTTGGGATATTAAGGCCAATGGAGATAGCTTTGTGCGAACGGCGCTTGCGTTCTTCTGTCTCGATATTCCCTCTGTATTAATTTGATTTGATATGATTTCATTCCATTTCTATACCGCCATTCTCACCGGAGGGACAAAGAGTGGCTCACAGCTAAAATGTTTAAAAATAGTTATAACATTAATCAAGTACAAAGTCTATATAAATCATCAACATAACATATGCAGAACTACAAAACAGACTAAAAACTCCACGCGCCCACCTTTGATGAGGGCGCAGCTGGCGCACAAGTTGTAAGCTGTGCAAATGCACTCCTGACCACTTCTAAGACTTGGGCATCCAGGCTCAGAGAGCAGTCCAGGCAGCTGTGACATCTGAATGAATGGGCTCAGAGGGCACATAAGTTTGCGAGGTGCAATGCCTACCTGGCAACTGCGAGAGAACGCTGGCCACAGCAAACTACACAACCCAGGCTTTCTTGTGAACCGTAATCCGCAGAGTTGCAACCCCCCAAGAGTGAAAATCCTGCGATGCCTTGGCAAGCGCCAGAGAGTTATGGTATCCTTGTTGGCTGCAGGATCCTCTCTCGGAGCAACGCTGCCTCTTTGCGATGGATGCCAATTCCTGGCCAAGCTGGGTGCCCCTCTGGATTTCATGGGCGAAGGCACAACTGCGACAGTGAGTGAACCCTCCGCAGCCTTTGCCGCGCGATTGGGCTTGAATGCATTGGGGAGGATTTGTTCTAGTGGCAATAGTGGGGGGGGCACTGAAACCTTTTGCCTCTTGGGATCAACATATTCAAGAAAGCAAACTTTCAAGGAAAAAATAACCAAACATTCGATCAATCTTTGACCTTCTTTAGTGCATTGCTTTTGTATTGGAGTTTTGTCTGGGCTGGGCCGGTGGGGGTTTCTCCTTTTCTTGGTTTTCAACAGTTGCGCCAAGAGAACCACAGACCTCTCCAAGATCAATGAATGGAGTTATTCCCATAAGACCATTGAGAACTCCTTCCACTCACTTCCTTTGGGGTGACTTGGAGAGACTGGGGACGCCCGAGACCTTAAGTTTGCTTTTCACAGCTCAGGAGAAGGAGGCAGTGTCTCAGAGGCAAAAAGTTCACACACTAATGGTCATAGTAACAGGTCAGGTGTTCTCTCTTCCACCATGCATGAATAGAAAGAGAAACCTCTCGTGGGGTGTTTGTAGTGGGGGTTTCTCTCCTTTTCAGGGTTCTAGCAGTTCCTATGAAGAATCCACACAACCATTTGCCCGAAATCATTCCACACCCCTCGCATTGTAGTTGAAGATCTGGTAGGTTTAGACACTGTTGTGGTATTTGTTGAGACACTGTAGTTGGTAGTCGTTGAGACAATGTTGTTGGCATTGCGGAGACTTGCTCTGAATAAACAAAAGTGTGTTAGGAACAGATCCCTAACAAATCCAATCTCAAGGATGCATCTAAAAAGCAGTCCTTCAATTCTGGTCAGGTTTTCTTTTTCCTGAGCAGAACCCTCCTCTCTGTGTCTCTCGGGTTTTGCTTTTTCTCCTTGTTGCATTGCCAGAAAAAGCAAAAGGCGGGCTGGTGGTGTGCACTCCTGGTTTCCAGGAATGGGGTTCAAGTCCCTGCGGTGCCCACGCTTTCCTCCCAATGCAGCTCTCCTCTCCTATTTCTGCCTTTTCTTATTTCACATACACCCAGATTCCCTGGGTAGGGGCACAGGACCTTTGAGATCGTGGGGAAAAGGGCAAATCAAAGTACACTGGTTTTATTTTATCTGAAAATAACAGCAGTCTAGGAATTTCTAGGTCCTCCAGCACAACTGCTATGTTCAACACCTGCTGGAGATAACCATAGTAGCAACCGAGGGAACGTGTTCCCAACCTTTCAATGCCGTGACCCCTTAATACAGTTCCTCGATGTTGTGGCGACCCAACCACCACAATTCTTTTCATTGCTACATGCAAATAGGTGTTTCTGAGGTGCTCAGGCGACCCGGTGAAAGGGTCCTTTGACCCCCAAAGGGTCCACGACCCACACAGGTTGGGAACCACTGCCGTAGGACATGCAAATGCCTAGAGAGTGTTCTCTCTAGGATCTCTAGGTCCTCTCATGCACTACCTGTGTGGCGGCCACTTCCTTCCTTCCTTCCTCCTTCCTTCCTTCTTCCTTCCTTCCTTCCTTCCTTCTCTCAGTTTCTGTCTCTGCATCCTAATATCTAGATTGAACATCATCACATATGCTGGCGACTAGTAAGATTGAATTTTAATAAAGAAGGCAAGCAAAGATATACAAGTTGATCACTTTGGAAGCAGTTCAAATAAGGCTGATTGGGGATGTTGTGAAGCTAGTGACACCTGTTATTAAGGCGCTTGTTAAATTATAGAAGTGGGAAATCTATCATGTTTTCAGATCAGTCATTAATAAGAAGAACAGTTAAAATGACAAGCTTGCTTCCAAAGAAGATCAGAGGAATACAACTTTGGTAAGAATTGATGTTGTTTACGTCTTCATATCTTCGTTTCTATGCAAGGGTGGTCTGAAGGGAAAGATGACACTCCTAATTCTAAAATGTAATGTAAATATATTGTAGTATATATTTTATGTGCTCAATAGGTTGAAGGAAAGAAAGAGCATGGGCAGGAGAAATTCGTAGTACTTGGGATCTTAGTCTGGGAACCGAGGAACACGGAGACACTAAACAACGAATATAGACCTGAAGGGGCATTCTATTCATTGTGACTTTCTTCTCTCCTGTTTTGTATGATATCCAACAAGCATAAAGGGCTAATGAAAAAGATGTTTAAAAACTAGTCAGAATAAAAGAAGTGTGGATTTTATATATTGCGTTTGCATAGTGCTCCCCTCCAGAGGCTTTTTTTTACACAAGCATCAATTGAGCGCATAGGCTCCTGGATGTTCAAATTGTTGTCACCTACATTCGAAGCATTTTGACACGGTCATTTTGTCTCCCCATTCCCAGTTGTAGTCCTTTGTCTTTTTTATTTTTTAGAGAGGGGGCTGGTAGTCAATGAAATAGGTGCTCTCCCTCTGGGGAAAAGAGAAGGAGCTCTATGCCCCCAAGTCCCTTTGACATCCCAGGCTGTCCTAGTCTTTCAAGAGGCCCTCCTGGGGAAAGGAAAGGAAGCCTCCATCCTCCCAAGTCCTTTTGCCACTCCCCCATTGCTCCCTCGGCTGTCTGGGGGGCAATCGAGCAGGCATGGAAACTGAAAGACAATAGAATAGTTAAAAACGGTGTTCAATGGCTCTCCATCAACCCTTGTCGTTCCATTGTTGCCCTGAATGCGCCCATCAAATGGGAACGATGCACATAATCCCAGTCTTGATCCACTTCAAGAGCCAGTCGGGGAATGGGGCAAGGGTC
>NC_056522.1:180531945-180532233 GCF_019175285.1 Sceloporus undulatus | reverse complement strand
CGCTTTGAGATCCTCTGGGGAACTCTGAGGTTGGGAAACTGCTAAGGGGAGAAGGAGACATCTCAAACTGGAAGAAAATGGAGAAAATGGAGAAAATGGAAAACCCATTCTGCACCACCAGTGCAGAAAACGAGGCCAACATGAATAAAAAAGAGTGTGTGCATTCCCACCTTAGTCAGCATGGCATGATGGTCTGAGTGTTGGACGAGGACTGAGGAGACCAAGGTTCGAATAACATCTCAGTCATGAAAACCCATGGATGACCATGGAAAAGTCACACTCTCTCAA
>NC_056522.1:180523790-180531920 GCF_019175285.1 Sceloporus undulatus | reverse complement strand
TACTTTCTCGAATAGAAAAGAAAAATAGCACAGCTTTAGCAAACGCCCGGACAGTAAAAGAAAAATCATTAGATTAAATCCATGGTTGTGGTTCTGCAGGTAGGAAGTGGGTGGATATAGAATCCCCAAGATCTCCTTTGCCCTATTCTCATAATGGTCTACAACCAGATCAAGAAGACTAGCACACCCTGAAGACACCCATAGGCAGAATGAACCTGATGGGAATACCAATGACTCGAGTTCTCCATCACTGCAAGATGTACAAGGTCAGAAAGTAAGGCGAATTGAAACATAGATCAAAGTGGCTCAGAATAGGAAAAGTTAGGTTCACTGAAAAGGGTCATTCACAAACCCTTTGGGCAGATGTTTTAGGTGCCATGATTCTGTGTGCCAGGCTCGGACCATTCTCACCGTGAAGACTCCTATAGATAAATTGCAATCTTTAATATGTAATTGGCGTTGCGTTGAAATGTGGAAAGTCAACTCTTTGCGCCTGAGCAAGATTATAAAGCTATTTAAGGTCCCTTGGAATCTTTTGTCTTTGTTCTGTCTTAGAAAATCCAGACAGGCTTACATGTCATATCTGAGGTGGCTGATATAGAGGTGGCAAATCCACTCTTGCCTCTCTTCTTCCTTCTTCCGGCAGTTGGTTGTGCTGAGGGCCTCCTTCCTCAAGCGGAGGAGCCTGGAGCGCCACCAATTCAGGTGAATATTCGCCATGTGAAAGACCTGCATTTGGTGATCGTATCCAGTCGGCTACTCTGTACTAGACACCTCTCCTGACAAGTTCTTCTGCAATGATTGTTTGCGTCGAGTGCTATAGGAATTAGTCTCTATGAACCTGGGCTGTCCACTGAATGACATACCAGTTTGAGAAAAGCGAGTACTTTCGAATTCTCATAAACACCTTGTACCTCTGTTGACCTTCCTTAACTCTGGGCGCTCCGTTCGGTATACATGAGGATAAGAGACCCGCCCGTCCCTTTGACCTCTTGAGCCTAGATGGTGAGAAATTTCCCCAAACCAAGGTTTCTCTTATTACAGTACAAAAAATGAGAAGAGCATGAATGAATACTTTACAAATGTAGGCATGTAAAGTTTATATAGTAGCCCCTAGTTATAGAAGACTACATATTTAAAGGGAAGTTCTCATTGTAATTTTGGTTAAATATTTTTAGGTGCAAGCCCGCCCAACGAGCCAAGCACGCCACTTCGCCCCATTGCGTGACTAGGAAGTTGGGGATGTAAATTTTGAGTTTTGGAAATAAACTGGCTTCTTTGAGAATATTCACACCAGGCCAGAACTGAGCTTGGCTGGGGTTGTGAAAGGCATAAATTGGTCCAAATATGTTTGCTAATAAGGCAACATGATTGTGCTTGTATAAGGGATTCTTGTAGAGGTTAACTACAATAGCACATTGTTGCCACTAGATACTATAATAAATGCGTATAACTTTGAAGGAACTGTTCACTTGATGTCTAGTCGGGGCAGATGGATGACCATCACGCGAAGAAAACAAAAATTGGACAATCATGTGAAAGATGGGCACCACTCGGTCCCATGGCATCCACAATGTGCAAAAATTTACATTTCTGCAGCCCTTGAAAATAGGAAAATGAAGGAAGATGCTATGCACGGATAAAAATGTCCTAAAACAAATCAGTGAAGGAGAACTTAGTGTTTTAAGACGGACCAAGAGAATTGTTGGTTTGAAAGTGTTCAGCGGGGGGGTTCAAGATACATGAAGCTTTTTATCCCAAGCTCTGTCCAAAGACAAATCTCCATAATAGAGATACTTGTAATAGCGGGGGGAGATGAGGCCAGGCCATGGAAGACGAGAGCGCCTCCTCCAACTCAACCAAACTCTTTAGGGTGGAGAGAGACCGTGGCCTGAAGACAAAGAGCCCTCCGCAAACCACCATCTTGAGGGGGGTGAGAGAGGCCATGGCCGGGAAGACAAGAGGCCTATCCTTCCAACCACCTTGGAGCGAGGGGGGAGGAGAGGCCGGCGCGGGAAGAGCAAAGAGCTCTCGGCCTCCACCGATCGCATCATGGAGGGGGAGAGAGGAACAGGCCTGGAAGACAAGGACGCCAAAATCCTATCCAGACCCAATCTTGGGGTGGAGTGTGGGTGTGGGTAGAGAGGCGTGGGGGCGTGTGGTGTTCCCCTTCTGAGGGGGGTAGAGGGTGCGCTTTGGGGTTGAGCAAGAGCCCACCCTCCCTCCACAACCACCATGCTGTGAGGGGGAGAGGGCGCGCCCCTTCATGCCTATGCTGATCCCTTCATGAATACTTGTTCTTGGAATTTTAATTATTGTAATCACCGGCTATGATTTCGATTTGTGGAATGAGCGTCTCTAATAATAAACATTATTATTTTATTATTATTATTGTTATTATTATGTGGGAGGGCTAGAACTCAGAAGAAGGGTAGAAGTGAAGATGGGAGGAAAGGAACATAGGTCAATTTTCTAAGGTAAGTATTGTGTGCGGAGCACCATATAATAGCGGAAAACATCATTGACTTGGTAACAATTTGACTAAGATGTAGAGTTAAAGGATGTGAAGTGTGGAGAAGGCCTGGCTTAAGCTGGTGGAACATAGAAGATGTTGGGAAGGATTTTTTGCATTCTGTTTCCCCTGTGCCTCCTGTAGAATAGATATGAGGGATTTCCTGCGTGCAAACTCTTCTCTCGACGTGCATCGTCTCGATCGAGCTCAATACCTCACATTCTCCTAATTCTAACCCTCTCTAATCTCAAAACGTTCGTTAAACTCAAAGAAACGTCGACACCTCTCTCTCTCCTCTCTCATTCAAACTAACCATGTGATTTGAGTCATTCCCCCTTTGGGGAACAGACACCTCTAAAAGATTTCTCTTGAACTGTTGGTTTTCATGTTCCCCTTCTTCAACTTCTTGGAAGATTGGTGAGAGAAGATTCTTCTCACCTGACTTTGACGTAGCTATTAGGATACAGTTTTTATGTTATAAATATAGATTAATGCCATTAGTAAACTTTTTTAAAAACTACAAGCTACTGTTTGTTGTTTTTTTTAGGCAGTCTCAGTTTTTAGGGAAAGCATAGGGGCCAAACAGACAAGCACTGAATGGATGGGTTTTTGGGTGATGGGTGGTGTTGGGGCCACAGCAAACCGCACACCATGCCCCCAACCTGGCTTTTTGCTGGCACAAAAATGCCAAAGGAACTAGATAAGATCTAAAGTTTAAAGATATACAACTGAGCACTAAAGTTAGAATCGTCCAAGCCATTGTATTTCTAACCCATATACAGATTGACAGTTGGACAGTAGAAGAAAAGTGGATAGAAAGAAAATAAACTCATCTCGAATACTGTCCTGGAGAAGGTGTGAAGATACCTTTAAATCATGTTTTTGGTTATTTTCCACCTGGTGATTATGCAATCTTCTTTGAGGGCTCCATTGTTTTTCACTTGTCCTCTTGGTTTCCTTCAACATCTGCTGGCGTAGATGTATCTTTTGGTGCTCTGCGTTTTGATCATGTTGGACCCCATTTCGGTAACTGTGACTGACTAATCCCATTCTTTAGGTGCTTGTATAAGCGTTCTTCATTTTAACGCTTTAAAACCTTCTAACTCTAGTCCTCCCCCCTTTATGTTCCGCCATACTTCCTTTTGACAGCCTCCTCGAGATCTACGTTCCAAGGCTTCTGGGCTTCTTACCCAGCCAGGCTTTCCTCTTTCTTGGCTCTGCTTTGCCTTTTTCATAACTCCTGGAATATGCCCTCCCTGAACATCTGTGGAACTGCCTATCTCTGTTAGTTTTAAATCTGAAGTTTTAAAGACTTTCTTGTTTCCAAAGCATTTCGAACTTTATTGGTAATACTGTGTTTTTATAATTTATATGATTACATGTATGTAGTGCTTTTATAGCAATGTACTTTACCTGCATAATTTGTTAGAATACTGTATTGTTTTTATATTTTATTATTTCTAGATTTGGTATGCCCCTGGCAGATTTAATGTTTGAAGTGTGATTGTAATGGAAAGCGCCATGTAACTTATGGTGTGATCGTGTACAAATAAACAACCAACAAGAAGAAATACAATGGAAAGCCAAAAATAAATACAAATGAGTGCTTTAGAAAAAAGCCTGAACCCTTCTCGAAGCCAAGATAATGAAACTGAGGCATCGTATTTTGGCCAATCCTGGAGAAGGTATGTTTGTTAGAAAAGACAATATGCTAGGGAAATTAGAAGGTAATGAAGAGAGGTAGACTGCATGCCAGTGTGAGATAGATAGACTAAATTAGGGGAGGCTACAGGCCCTAAATCGCCGGACCTGAGCAGCAGCAATAGGAGGAGAGAGTGCTTGGAGATGTCGAACCACCCCAATGTCTGCGCTTACAAGCGTTAAAAACCCCCTTGTCCTTGGGCGACAAACAAAATGGACTCCCACAGAGCCACAGCCTGTCACTAAAAGTTAATGGGTTTCAGTGGGATCAAAAGAGGCCTCTACTGCCCTCACGACCCTTTGTAGAAACCATCTTACAACCCTCACTCAGACACAGTGTTCCATTCCAAAAGCTGGACGGGCACCGCACCCCACATTCTCCGTTAAATTACTGTCAGCACGCTGCCAAAACGTGCCCTCCCATCCCCAACGCCCACTGTTCCATAAAATAATAAAAATGGAATTGTTTTTCTATGGCTAACTGATCAGCCCCCACTTAAGCTTTATAAAATAGCATCAGTCCCTACATTTAAATAAATGACAAGCTGAAGGATAATTTCAGTTCTGTGGCTTATTAAAAAGTTGAGGGCAAAAAGGCTTTCGAGAGTCTTCCTCTGAGCAGAAGGAAGCCTGGGCGCCTTTCCATATTTAACTATATTCGAGACGAGACCCCTAAACGCTAAGACCCTCAACCTCATGTCTATTAGAACTGCACTCATATTCCAAGCAGCTTGCTACTCCGCCTCCCATCTCCACCCCTCAAAGTGTTTTGGTCCCAAGATGCTCAACGAATTCAAGCAAGGGTTCATCAAAGGCCAAGCACCAGCTCTCTTAGGGACATGCCATTTCATCACCATTGTTCCTTGTTACTCACTTCACCAAGCCCATGCATTCACACAGCACATGTTCTTCTTTAGAGAGAGAGAGTGGGGGAAGGCAGGAGAAGGCAAACAGTAGGAGCTGGAAGTTAAAGAAAACTGGATGAAACTCTGCCCATTTGGATCAGAGGGTAGCCTCTATATTCATTGCTGGAAAAAACAGCATCCAATCGCCAGCAACATATGGTGTAGTGTGGAAAAGTTCACAGCCTGGCAAACAAGGCCACTGCGGTCCCCTCCAAGTTAGGCGAAACATGAAAGGGTCTACATCTTGGAGCAAGTCTTTGGCTGGTTGTCTTACGTGGTGGAAATATAGTTAATGTGCTTCGGGTAAGCAGAGGAGAGACCAGCAGGATCAGATTTTAATGGCACCAATGCTATCTGGCTCTCATTAATATTGATTTTTTTTTTTTTCATATTCATCTCTAACTGCAGTGGGATGTAGCCCTAGTCCCTTCTTCCTATTTCCTCATGTGCAAAAGAAAAAAGGGATAGACTCCTCATCCTCATTTAATGGGAAAACGTCCAGTGCTCTTTGACTGCGGGATGTGTATGTCTTGGACATTTCCACTGTGTATCTCAGGACTAGATGTGATGGTGAACAGTTTTGGTCAGGAATGGGTCGTGCCTAAGTGATATAGTGGACAACAGAGGACACAACGGGCCAGGCTTGTAATGTATCATAAGGGGGTTAGGGGTGTAGTGGTGTGTAATGGTATACTGGGGTCGTTAGGGCATGCCTAACTTGTTGTTAATCAGTGGTGATGGCATTATGGTTAATAATGGCTCGGCGCGATTATGGGGGTTAGACGGAGTAGCGGTGAGGCGGGTTTCGTGCGAGAGAGTGAAGCGCGTGCGCTGTAGAGGCCTGTGAAAGGCGGCAGAAAGAATACAGTGCAATCCTCCATTCTCATAGGAAGCATACCCTAGATCAGTCTTAGGCTATCTGATGTGGGGCACCACAATTTTTTTCTCCACTCAGGCACCATGGATCCTTTACCATATGTTGTACTGTTTTGCAAACTCTCCAAGGACTGGCCTGTGAGTCCCAGCCTTGGGACCATCATTGAATTTGAGTAGCGCTGATCTAGATATTACCCATATTCGATTGGTAGAAAAGTTACACATAGGCTTAAATTCGGTTGTTGGTCCCAACTAGAGTACAACCATGGAACTGAAGAGCTCCACAACCTGTCTTACCATTTAATAAATGATTAAATGGTTTATTCTGGTTGGGACAAATGAAAAGGATTCAGGCCATCAAATGCTCGTATTCATTCAGTTAAGAATAATATCAGTAGGATGACCAAACCCACAATAAATAAATAAATAAATAAATGATTAAAAACAACAACAATAATTTGAAGCTTCTTGGCCTTGGATGTTTTTGGTTTCCTTATTAATTCAAGTGAAGTCATATAAGCTGCTCCTTTCTATTAAAGTTAACCACTGAAGGGTCTCAGAGATTGCTCTCACACAGGTGTATGCTTCTGAAAACAATTTGGGCTGCATTGTATGAATCACTTGCAATCCCAATTCCTCGCTGAAAGGAGCAATTCTTGGCTCAACTATCATCTGTAGAATGTTTCAGTTTTTGCTCCTATGCACCTGAATGGAGATGTATTTTCTCAGTAAACAAAGAGCCAGTTTTCCTGAGTGCTGCTTCCATTGACTTTTAGTCACTGGCATGGTGGATGCTGACAGTTGCGGGCATACTAATAAGACAGGTCTCCGTATCCATTGGCTTTTCAGAGGCTGCTGCTCCCGATCAAAATATCTTGCTTGGTAGTCAGCATGAGCATAGGCAGCCATGAGAAGCATGTGTGTGTGTCTGTGTGTGCCTTTAACTCACCTGTCAATTTGGCATACAGTTGTGCAAATCAGATCTAAGCAGGATATTTCAGTACCGGAATTTATGGGCTTTCATTTATGGTATAGAAATATGCTCTGAATGAAAGCAAAGATTAAAACATGAGCACTGGTTTTCTACCTAAGCTATAATTTCTTCACAGTATTTGATAGAAAGCAGAACTCCAAGGCAACTCAAAATTAGCAATTAGGAAATTCTGCTGAGAACATCTGCTGACTGAAAGCAGGAATAAGGGTATCGACAGGCCTTCAAATACTGGATTACTTGCAAGGTTCTTAGAAACATGTTGCAAGATTGTCAATAGTTCTCATGAACCATTGGGTGCATTTATTGCTTCCGTAGCAGTCAGGAACTTTAAATTGGGATGATGGATTGGCTGTAGAGCAAGCTGCAATCAATATGGCACATTTGAATGAATATCATGGCTTTACAGTTCATTAAGGGTGACTTGGTTATTTAGCATTTCAAGGCAGTCAAATGGCTGAGATCAGCTGTGCGATTTGCTAACAATGGCTCAACTGGCTCATTTGGAAGATTTTGTTCATTCTGAGTGTTTGCAATGCTGTTTTTATGAAGGGTAACATTGCTATATTTTGCATTTTCAAACCAGGTTGTCCTTTAGGAAAAGTTTGAAAGAAGGACCCTTGTGTGCAAAACTTCTCTGAAAGTAAAGTTTAATGAATATAGCTATATCCTAGATCATATAATCCACTGAGGTTCTGTGTTGCAAGCCCATTGAAGTGAAGAGAGTACCGAAAAGCAGAAAACAATGAGGAGAGGAGCTCCACATACTCTGAGATGACCAACTGTTTATTCAGTTTTTTTAGCATGTCCCATGCATTTTAGTATATGGTCCTGTGTTTTGGAGAGTGTTTTCAATTTCAGTTATTTGTTTTGAAGGCTCCTGAAGAAGGCCTTTTCTCCCTGAGGCAGAAATGCATTGAACATTTTAAAAATACTGAATAAACAGTTCACCACCTCAGAGCATGTGTAGCTTGTCCCCTCACTCCTTTCTGCAAGGCCCACTGAAACAAATGGAAGCTGAACAAGAGAGTATGAGAATGTTGCACAGGAATGCTGCTATCTCCATTGAATTCAATTGTACATGATGTTGTTGTGTGCCTTCGAGTCATTGCTGTATCACTCATGTTACCTATCCACAGTCTTCT
>NC_056522.1:180343950-180523765 GCF_019175285.1 Sceloporus undulatus | reverse complement strand
ATCTAACCAAACTTCATGGATTAAACTAGTTTACTGAAGTATATATTTGCTGAGAACTGAGTACAAACATTGCTTAACTGTGAAGTCGAAGGCTTTCACAGGCATCGATAGTTTTCTGTGGGTTTTTCTCACTTCCTCCCAACCAAGAGTCACACAAGTATATAATAACAGTCGGTTATACACTGATTTTTATACACAGATTCAAGCATCCATGGTTTGAAAATGTTCAAAAAAAGAAAAATTTCCAAATCAAACCTTGATTTTCCATTTTTTATAAAGGACACCATTTGCTATGTCATTATATTTAATGAGACTTGACCATACATGGATTTTGTTATACACAGGGGATCTTGGAACCAAACCCCAGCATATAACAAGGGTCCATTGTATAACTCAAAATGTCCATGTCAACCACTCTTAAGATGCCAGCCACAGATGCAAGCAAAACATCAGGAATAAATTCTTCCAGAACATGGTCACATAGCCAAGAAAACCCACAGAAAACTACTGCTTCACTATTATAATGCCTTGGAAGTGCTACCTCCTCCCAAGGTTCACATTCCATTCCCAGGCTGATCTACACGGTGGCCTCCCAGTAACGGCCTATATCTGTATCCTCCCTTTCCCAAAGCTAAGCCTCTTAGCAATCCCTAACAATAAAGAAAAGCAGAGTTGTTAGCCACAAGAAGAGCTGCTTCAAACATGTCAGAGGGAAGCTTTATGCCATGTTCAAATTTCCCTGACAATTTATCTACCAAGTACATGCTTAATTCCACCAGCACTGTGCAAAAGGCACACATACAACAGTTGCAGTTGTGTAAAGGTTAAATAATGTTTGGTAGCTGTTGTAAACAAACTTATGGAGGTAAAACCTGAAGCTGAAGATGAATGAGAAGTGTACCTGGGTAGCTAGATGTTCCCCATTCCTGCAGAGAATTTTCTTTGGTTGACATTTGGAAGTAAATGTTCCTAATTTTACATCTTCTCCTGAACTACTGGGTCTGGAATGCAGCCGTTTCTTCTGGTTTCACTTCTCTCCAGATTTTGTGGTAACATTGTCAACTTTCATCAGGAAACACAGTTCTCCTCTAAAGTAAGAAGAACAAGAAGTATTTTCAGTTGCAAATCACTCCCCCATGTCAGTGGGGTTGTGAACTATTCCAGATTTTGGACCAAAATTGAAATAAGATGATATTATGATTATATGATTATGATTATGATGATTATGATGATGATGATGATTATTATTTATATGCCACCTCTCCGCAGGATCGAGTGGCTTACAATATCAAATAAAATACAATATAAATTACAACATATATTAAATACATGCCATTCCCCTCCCCCCAATATACATCATAAAATCTCATAAACAATTAAAACAATGAAATTAAAATAAAATAGTCAAACACCAAGTCATTCAATCCTATAATAGTGTGTATCCATGGAAGATCAGGTGGATTATTCAGGGAAGGCCTGTTGGAAGAGATCTGTCTTGACAGCCCTTTGAAACTGTCAGACTGGTGATGTTCCAGATCTCCTCCAACAGGCCATTCCAAATTTGGGATAATAATAATCCCAGTCCCAAGTAGATTCAGTAGATTCATCCCCCACTGACAGAGAAATCATCATACATCACTGGGTTGTAAAATATCCAGTTGCTGCTGCACTGTAGGTACAGCTGTGCACAATGGGGAGAGAGGGCTACAGAAGTTGCCCCTTCCTGGTCTTCATGGATGGTCAGAGAGGCAAAAGAAGAGAGGTAACTTCTCACAGAGGATGTGAAACCTGTTTATGTGGAACTTTCAGGATGCTTTAAGGAAAGTTCTTGGAACAGTGTTTGAAGGAAGGTGTTTCCCAGGAGAATTCTTTTGACATCTTTTCACTTAAATGAGCATTCCCACTGAGGGTCTGGGAGAACTATTCTGGGGGAGCCAGTCCTCCTGTATCCTGGGCACAATGTTTTGCTTTTGTTTAAAAGGAACAACATAGGCAGCTTAATAGGTCATTTCAAGCATCTGGCTGGAACCACAACTTTAGGTGGAGGGGACGGTGAACAGTATTTCTGAAGCTTTTCTCAAATTATCCTTGAGATGAGAAGCCTAAGAGGTCAGTTGCTTGGGAATAAGGGCGAGAGCCAACCAGAGACCATATTTTTTCTAGTACAGTAGTTGAATACGTCACTAGCAATGCTAATCATACATATCATAGGAGGCCTATTTTGACACATCTTGAATGGGATGCAAAGCTGAGCAGGTTGTATCAGACAAGATTCACCTCAAGTCTCCTTGGCAGAAATGTGAAGGCCAACATTCTAACTACTGCACCACCTGGAATTTCCAGTCTATTTCATATTTTCAGAGTACAGTTTAAGCAACTAGCTTTTTCTTGTTTTCCTTTTCTTTCCTCCTTTTTGAGAAAAAATATATGATGCCCTAAGCTGTAATATCAACACGCTAAGGTAGTAAATAATTTTCAAATGCAATGTTTGCTGTAGCAGATGGAAAGTAAATTATTCACCTCTTCTGGAACCACACTTTCTTTCTTTCACTCACCAAAGAAGATGTTACCTTAATTAGCCTTCTGGCGACTCCAAGTGATTTAAGAAGGAAAAAAAAGCACAGTGTCTTAAGAAAGGGCTGGATTCCTTCTTTTGATATTCTACAAAGCTGGCAGGCTTTTTCTTCCAAACATTGGCAATTCCACTTTCCTCACTATTGAAAATGCTACTTTTTGAACTCACTTCCCACTTGCAGAAGTGGGAAGAGAAAAACCTAAATGACAGTATTTTTTTCTCAATTCTGCCTAATGCATGGAATTTGCCATTGGAAGTTCACAAAACAACTCGGACATGAAAAACGTGCACGCACGCGCGCGCACACACACACACACACACAACACACAGATGTTTGTTTATGTTGAAACTCTAGATTATCGTTGTGTGTTTCCTCTGTAGAAACCCACATTTCTCAAGGGTTTGTTTTATGTGTTGTTTGTCTGCATGCTTGTTTATACCCACCTTCTCCCAGCATCCAGTGTTTTAAGTAGAATACAATTTTAAAAACACAAAGCTAAAATACAATTGACCTAAATATCTATTGAAAAACAATAAAACAGCATCAAAAGCAAGTTAAAAACAGTATTAAATAGCCCCTTAAAAACATAATAAAAAATCCTACAACCCCCCTTCATTAAAGCTATCTCTGACACAACACACTAAAAACCAAAATCTTCCTTATATAACAAGTTCTTTACCATCTAACGGAAATACAGCAGGGAAGGTGTTGGGGAGGAAATCCCACAACTTGGGAAGCAACCACTGAGAAAGCGTTTCTTATCGAGACAGGAGACTCTACCTCAACATTAGGTTCAACAGTGGAATACGCTGCCTCAGAGTGTGGCGGAATCTCCTTTGGAGGTTTTTAAACAGAGGCTGGTTGGCCATCTGTTGGGGTGCTTTCATTGTATTTATCTGCATTGCAGGGGGTTTGACTGGATGACCCTTGTGGTCTCTTCCAACTCTATGGAGTTTATCACACAGGGGAGAAAGCTGCATGCTCCCGTTTTTTCCCCCTGTTACCATTGCGCAGTTGCAAAGAAGATGATCACATGACAGGATGATTGCATTGCTCACAAGTTATCGAAGTGTCATGTTCCCGTCACATTGTATTAATGATTTAAATCGTTAATAACATCTCAAAAGCGCAATCTAAATGTTATTCCCACAAGTGTGTACTTACAAAGCACTACAATTGTGCAATTGTGCATTTCTGCAATTGCGGTTTCATTCCCTGCTTGCTATTCAGCAATATTACTTCCTGAACCGCCAGGATATCTCTTCTGCGCCTGTGCAGAGACTACAAAAATGGAACCATAAGACTTCAGGTATGTGCACTAAAAGCGCTATTCTTCTGTAATTAAAGTGGAACTGCATCGTTTTTGGTTTAGGTATGATCATCTCCCATTGCTGTTTCGTTGCTATTGCGAAAATCCGCAATGGTAACAGGGAAAAAAATGGGAGCATGACACTTTCTACCCCGTGTGACAAACTCCAATGATTCCATGATTCTATGATTATAGAAATATCAAAAATGGTAGCAATTATACTTTATTATGTCCACTTCCATGTTGGTCCACCCACTGCTGGACTGCAGATTCATAAAATGGAGTCCAGCTTCCAGGCCAGGGGAAAAAAATTCCCCTTATCTGTTCTCCCCCATTCCTATAGGTCATTAATTGACCCCTTGCATTTGAAGGAGAGATAGTTCCAAAACTCTCTGCAGAAATAATCCACTTTAACTGCCCTGGCTCAGTGCTAGGGAATCATGCGACTTGTAACTTATTGTGGCACCAGAGCTCTCTCTAAATGTCTCACAAAACTACAGTACCTGGAATTCCCTAGCTTTGATCATGGTACTTAAAGCGGTCTCAAACTGGCTTATTTCTGCAGTGTGTTTTGGACCTCAGTGTCCCTGTGTCTTCTCCATCACATAACTTTTACCACCTTCTGATTGATCATAATTTCAGTACTATTTTAGCCACAAAAAAAAAAAAAAATTCCACATATATATGAAAAATAAATTTCGTCCTCACCTCCCCAAACAAATACACACTCTTCAACAACTTTGAATAAAAGCATATTGGTTAGATGTTTGAATGATTATATAATCTATATTGTGAGTAAGAACCACTGTGTGTTACTGAATTACCTAGATTTACCTTAATCCTTCTATTTTCTACATTTCTGTAAAAGAGTAAAAATACAGAAAGAGAACAGATTCTGCATTTGGAAGTTAAAAAAATTGGAAACTCTTGTCTGTAAAACTGAGATAACAAAAAATGCTCTTGGTTTTTCATTTGTCAAAAAGAGATTATAATAGATAGAATAGAAGATATTACTTCATGACTTCAAAATTGGCATGGTGTTGTTGTTTCTCTGATTGTTGTTTTTTGCTTATGAAGCACAAAAAGGTTTTTAAGCACTGTGCAGATATGGACAGATAAGTCAGTCACTGTTCACAGTACTGCTCACAATCCAGCACTTCTTAAACTATCTAAACTATTATTTGGCAGGCTGGCAGAGTTTTTTCCCCATTTTATCAGGGACCAACACCATATTTGTGCCCATTGGCTATATCTTTCTTTAGAGCCAGCATGGTGTAGTGGTTTGAGAGACAAGTCTGGAGATCAGGGTTGAAAACTCACTTGGGCCTGGGACAGACAGGCAAAAAGGGGCGTGCCACCACCAATACTAGGGTTCCAGAGCGCACAGCATCTGTACGCTCCAGAACCCTAGCACATCACGGCGGCGGCCTAATGGCTGCCTCCCGTCCAGACGGGGGCTGCTATCTTGACATAAGTGACGCACAACGTATAGATGTCGCTGCACGTCGCTTACATCACGAGTGAGCCAATGGTTCACTTGTGACGTGCGTGCACCATCTTAAAAGAACCTGGTTTTTCTGGGTTCTTTTGGGAGCAAAGGGACACCGGGCAGTTTGGCTGCTGTGGCATCCCTCCACAGGCAAACAGGCAGCTGCCAGGTCGCCCTTTTGGGGTGGTTTGTATCAGGCCCTGGTGACCTTGGGCAAGTCACAGTCTCTCAGCCTAAGAGGAGAGCAAAGACAAACCCTGTGTGAACAAAATGTGCCAAGAAAAACCTATGATAGGTTCACTCAAGGGTCACCATAAGTTGGAAAAGAGTTGACAGCACACAACCACACCTTTCTTTCCTGAAATCTCTCCAAGCATTGACAGCCAATAGCTCATGGACAGGCACTAGTCCGTTGACCACAACTTTGTGTTGCATTGCTTTAATCTATTATACAAAAGATAAAGGGAACGGGGAAGGAAAAGCCAACTTTTGAGCAGCAGATCCTTCTTTGATGGAAGAATATAACTAAGCCAGTCTTGGTATTAGACTCTTCCTGGGACTCAGGAAGTGTATCCTCCAGTAGGCCTTGATCCTCTGGCAGAGGTCAGAATGCACTTCCACCTGGGAGCTCCTTGTTATAACCAGGCCATTGGTCCATCCAGCTCAGAGATGCTCAAGTATCTGATTCTATATGTCATATACACAGTGGGTTCTGCAAACATGCATACTGAGATGTATACCACAGATTGTGAGTTAAGTTTCACTGGTGTATTCTCAGAATAGTAGTAGCTCTTCATGATCTCAGGCAGAAACTTTTCCCGCTGTTCCTTATCCAGTGTCTAAGTGGAATTGTTTGACAACCAAAGAGATGAAAAGACTTCATACTGCCACTGATGTGGAGCACTTGAAGAGGGAGATCATTGGCCCATCTAACTCAGTACAATCATTGGCGGGATACAAACTGCCGCTTTGCGGTGGTCTGCCACCGCCGCCGGTTAGTCCGCAGGGGAGCCGGAGCCTCCACACGGCGCGGCTCCCGTGCAGACCGAAAAAGAAGCTCCAAAATTGAGCTTCTTTTAGAGTCGCGTTTGCGACGTAGCGAGGCGCCAGGGACGCACTCGCTACGTCACAAAGGACGTGACGCGTACGGACGCTCAGCGTCCGATACGCAAAGATGGCGCCGGCCATGTAGAAGGGCCGGCGCCATCTTGTACGGACAGAGTCCGTATTAGGCCCAGGGGCGTCTAGAAGAGACGCCCCTTTTTTAAAATGGGACGTCCTCTGGACGTCCCAAATGCCGGTTTGTAACCGGCCATTGTATAGCATCTCTCCAATGACTCTAACTGTTTTCCTTCCTGATGTCCTGCTTGAGTTTGGAGTTTAAATTTATAGGTGCCAGGCATTCCGCATGCACTCTGCCATTGAGTCATGGCCCTTTCTATTAGATATTGGCTTGCCCAGATCAAATCCTTTATAATAATGTATCATAGCTGCTGTGAATTCTGCGTTCATCTCAAGAATGGGAGCTGCAGCTCATAATCAATTAAACAAAGAATGAGACATTCCAACAACTTGGAAAACAAATGTATCCACACAGTCATGTGCACAGAGTGAAAAATGGAAACTGTCTAGAAGATAATGAAGCATAAATAGCTGTCAAAGAAGAGGAAACATTTGTGGGTGAACCTTCACTTGTCATAAGAAGTGATGGAGTGTAAGCTGGTTCCTCAGGATGGAGATGGAACATCTGGAACAGAATTGGATGGGCTTCAACTCAGAAAAGAATATCAAGAAGACAGTTTCTCAGAGATTGTCAATGTTTTGCAGAAAGGCTTTTTAAAAAGGCACAAGGAATATGATAAATGGGGGATACGTTTAAATTACAGCAAATGATAAGAACTAATTATTATTTCAGAAATGCATTTTTATATGTTTGTATATGTACCCATAATATCGTCCATATATGACAGAAAGGGAAACACATGAATATCAGGATCTGGTAAGCTGTAGATTCTCTAAGTTTCTCCTGCTTATATTTTTGCATTTGCCAGTGAAAAGTAATAAGCAGATATGCTGGGGTAATTGAAGGCTTTATAGCTGATGTAACCCCCCCCCCAAAAAAAACCCCCAAAATGAAACAAATAAAAAGCCCCAAATTAAAAAAAAAAACTAGTAAAATTTTAAAGGCCTTGGGCTGGCTATCATTTTGTAATGAGATTCCCCCTTTACAAGTGTTGATTTTCTGCTTGCTAATTTCATCCAAGTTCAATTATAGGCAGCCTGAGATGGGAGGAGAGAGCAATGATTCTTTAGCAGAAACAAAATCATCAGGGCATCAAATGGCAGGACTCTAATGGTCTCCCCTTCCCCCTCCTCCTGCCAAGGATACGATCTTTATCCTAGTTTCATATTTTGTCGTTCTATCTTTTGCTGCCCCTCTGAGCTGTCCGTCACAGTTGGCCTCATTAGGATTCTCACAGCGCATGGCTGTTAATACTAATTCCATAATGACAGTGGAACATTGGAGTAAAATTTAACAGTTCCTCAGTTAATCATTAAAATTAGCCTATCTCAGTAGATAGTGGATCGTCGACTCTTTCAGGGCAATGTAATTTCCAATAATAAATGAGATTACGAATTGAAGGCTTTTAATACCATATTGTGCCACACAGTTGCATCCTTTCTAGCACTACAGAAGCTTCTGCCAATCACTTTGTTTACTTGCTTTCTAAGGGGGAATCTGTTTGGGTACTTTCAGTATAGATCAAGGGTCAAAAACACTGAAGCAAAGCCAAGCGTGGTGGAGCAGACACAGATAACAAGCATGTTGTCTTTTGTGATGCATTTTCAGAAATGATACTTACTAAGTGAGAAAGTCCACGTTGTCGCTCACATTGATGTGCAGCATGATTAACCCCAGGAGGCATCAACGTTCCAACCCTTTCTTTTCTATGCTTGGGTTTTACTGAGTCTTCTGGGCTTTCCCCTCCCTTTTGGCCTGGCTTGACCTATGGATGACAAAGACAGCTCTCAGAACCTGGAGGGACATTTCTAAATGGCTCTGCAAAGGGACAGCTTTATTATCAGGTTAATGAGGATGTCCTGCTGACGGGAGCTTTTCAGTAAGAAAATAAGTATTTTGTCATTTAAAAGACAGGCCCAGCAACAGCAGAGCAGACACAAAAAGTCTCCCCCTCCTCCCCAGTCCACGAGTGATACGAAATCATTATCGCAAATACTTCAAAAATAATCACCGTCTTCTTGGCTTTTGCTTTTGCCTTTTCAAAGGCAGTCTTTTAAAAGGGAGGGCTGAGTTCCCTCCATAATTGATTCTGAATGTCAAGTCCTTGCCTAGAAGCAGCCACTGATCCAATTAGCAATATAACTTTTTGGCCTTCCTGGCATGTTTCTGCTCCTTTTTATGAGCTATTGATGTGTTTTGGCTTAATAATCATAATAACACTAACAATAACACTTTGCATTTACAGTTCTGACCACTTAAACAGCTATTTTAAACTGCAGAGGAGGACTTCCCATTTTCTAAAACTAAAAGGTAATTTCACTTTGATAACTGTAATCAACAACTGCGTAGGTGGGGGGAGCTGAATACACACCTGATTTGTGTTGCCTTTCTAGGGAGATGTGCAGTTTGGTGGACAGAGAAACTGGTGGATGACAGAAAGAAGAGGCCTGAGAGATGACAGATGGTTGATTTTGTCCAAGTTTGCCTTTTTCCTCCTACTAACTGTGGAGTTCAGGAATCTTGGACAGGGAGAGATGACATTGGGTGATGTACATAGTCATGCCTCACTCACAACGCATGTCAACAACCAGCTCTTCTCTTTTTGACTTTCCTAAAAGAGATGGCCAAGACAGGAGTGGAAATATAAAAGATCATGTGGTCTGTGCAGTTTGGGGAGAATGGTTCATCTGTTTCAAACCACAGGATTGCTATGAGATATTGAAAAATATTTGCACAGATCATAAAATACACCAAATGTTTTCGGAATTTAATTTTAAATATACTGAAGAGAAGACTTTTGTTCTTTTGTTGTGATTGTCCCCCCACTGAAATTTCTTCTTCCCCTCTTTGCAAACTAAATTGTTGCCCAGTTGTTGCAATTCGAGCTAGTGTGATGTAGTGATGTGACTAAAGGGCTGTGCAGACCACCCCTAAGGAGTATTGCCCCTTTTACAGTCAGATCAGGCAATCACACCCCATGGCCCTGATCTAGCTTTTTCAGGGTGCAATAGGTGCAATGCTGCGTCTTTATGGGGTTCTTTCCGCATTGGGCACCATGATGCCATGTGCCATGTGGTGCAACACACAGCATCATGCCGCTCTTACCAGGTAAGGATTCTCTGAAGATGCCAGCCACAGATGCTGGCAAAACATCAGGAATAAACTCTTCTAGAACATGGCCACATAACCTGAAAAACCCACAAAAAACTATGGATGCCGGCCATGAAAGCCTTCGACTTCACAACCTTAAGAGATTTTTAATATGTAATCGCCTTCAAGGAGGCTTATTGAGACATGCCCTATTTTTAAAAAAAATTTAAAAAAAATTAAAGCTAAAAATGCATGACACTATATAGAACATGGGTATGAATCTGTTTGGTTGTATTCAATATTTGTTTGCTGTTGTATAGTTGGCCTTCTGCATCCATGAAGTCAATCATTCATGGATTCAAACAATTTTA
Organism: Sceloporus undulatus; assembly: GCF_019175285.1. NCBI lineage: Eukaryota > Metazoa > Chordata > Lepidosauria > Squamata > Phrynosomatidae > Sceloporus > Sceloporus undulatus. The sequence continues at coordinate 180,513,687 of NC_056522.1, read as the reverse complement.
TTTTTTAAAAAATCCAGCCAATGGTGGGGAATGCTTGGAAATTTCTGAGCAACATTTAAAGACAACGTCTAGTGGGCTGGACAACAACATCTTTCAGAAGGCTAGGACAAGGCTGAGTTGTTTCAAAATACGTTCACCAATGATTATACTGTCAATATTGTTTCCCTTTCATCTGCTCTGCATTTATTCCGGTTTTGTCACATAGGATTATATAAAATAAATTTCTACTAGCAACAATAACAAGAACAGAATATTAATATCAACATGCTGTATATAATTCATTAACAAAATTATACAAAAATATCCATCTATTTATGCCAATGAATACGATGTAGGAAAAATAAATACATATTAATTTTCATAGCATAATACATAAGTAGTTAAACTGTGCAATATTAATGCCAACATGATTAATTTGTAAAATTATACAAAAATTGCATTTATACATTGTACATAAATGTCATGAAAACTGATTAAGCTGTTAATTAAAATATGAATCTGTATTGATTTCCACGCTATAATTTATTCCCTATGAAAGGATTGCACTCATTTTATGAATATGGGATTCTGCACTCCACCATTCCTTCATCTGTCTCACTCATTTTAATAAATGCGCTTACTCTTACATATTATTTACCCATTCTCTGCATCTAATTGGTTTCCCCCCATTTCTCCAGTTATTTGTAATGACCAGCTTTGCCACTCTAAATACAGTCATAATTTTAATCCAGTAACAGTTGGGTATAAAGAAATAAAAACATTAAAGCAACATCATTTCTGGACAAAAGGTGGTTATTTCATATCCAATTATTCTCCTAGGCTTCACTCCTTCATTCCGTGGGATAGCATCCACAGTATTGGCTGGATCTCCCCTTCCACAGTCAGAACAGGGAGGCTCTGATTATGCTGTTTCCAAAGCCCTCTTGAGCATTGGTCATTTGACTCTGGAGAACAGTGTTCAAATCCCAGCGTGTCCATATAAACCTATTGGATGACCTTTGGCAAGCCACACTCTCTCAGACTCAGAGGGTGGCAATGGCAAACCCCTTCTGAAGAAACTTGCCAAGAAAACCCTATGACAGGGTCGCCTTAGGGTTTCCATAAGTCAGTTCTCATTTCATCCCTTCTCCCAGTTGAGGGGCATGGTCCAGGAAGGGAGAGGAAAATAGCAGATGTGAACAACTGGCTCTGCAGATGGTGCCACCAACAACAATTTGGATTCTTGGATCATGGGCTGTGGTTCCATGAGGGGGGACATCTGCCAAGAGATGGGTTGCACCTCACACCAGTTGGCAGAAACATTTTTGCCAATAGTCTCAAGAATTTGATCAGGAAGGCTTTAAACTGAGTTATGTGGGGGAGGGAGACAGTACTTTGGAAGGCAGGAGTTCATCAAGGGCTGGAGATAATAGTCAAACTGTTATAGAGGGAACAAGGCAAATAGTGCAGGGACCCAACAGTTGAAGGGAAAAATCTATACACAGGCAGCTAGCGGGGAAGATCCATGGTCTTAGATGTCTCTACATTAGTGCACAGAGCATGAGAAATAAACAAGATGAACTTGAACTCCTAGCACAACAAAGCATCACTGAAACCTGGTGGGATGAGTCACATAATTGGAATGTAGAAATAGAGGGGTATAACCTTTTTAAGAGAAACAGGCCAAAGAGGAAAGGAGGAGGAATAACATTATTTGTCAGGGATATTTACACCAGTGAAGAGATCCAGGACATCAATCCTGGAAGTCAGGAGGAGAACATCTGGATAAAAATTAAAGGAGAGGGAAACAACAGGGATGTTATTGTGGGAGTCTACTACAGATCCCCAAGTCAGATGGAGGAACTGGATGATGCCTTTCTAGGACAGATGACCACACACTCAAAAAGGAGAGATGTAGTAGTGATGGGTGACTTCAACTATCGTGATATTTGCTGAAAGTCAAACTCAGCTAAATCCTCAAGGTCTAGCAAATTCCTCACTTGCCTCGAAGACAATTTCATTGTCCAAAAGGTGGAAGAGGCAACAAGGGGGTCAGCTATTTTAAATATGATCCTAACCAACAGAGACGACCTAGTTAATGGGGTGCAAGTGGTGGGATCATTAGGTGGGAGTGACCATGTTCTCCTGGAGTTTGTTATACAGTAAAAAGGAGAAGCCAGGCATAGTCAGACACGCATTCTAGACTTTAGGAAAGCTGACTTCAATAAACTAAGGGAAATACTGGGGGTGATCCTATGGTCAGGAATACTAAAAGAGAAGGGAGTTCAGGATGGATAGGAGTTTCTCAAAGGGAAATACTGAAGGCACAATCTCAAACTGTTCCAGCGAGGAAGAAAAATGGGAGGTGTCTCAAGAAACCAAGTTGGATGGCTAAAGAACTTTCAACTGAACTAGGTTTTAAACAGGAGATGTAGAAGAAATGGAAAAGGGGGGAAATCACTAAAGAGGAATTCAAACGTATCACTAGGAAATGCAGGGATAAAGTCAGGAAAGCTAAAGCGCAGAATGAGGATGGAGCAAGCTTGTTTTCTGCTGCTGCAGAGAATAGGACATGGAGCAAAACTGCAGGAAAAGAGATTCCACCTCAACATTAGGAGGAACCTCCTGATGGTGAGAGCTGTTTGACAGTGGAATACAATCCCTCGGGGTATGGTGAAATCTCCTTCTTTGGAGGTTTTTAAACAGAGGCTTGGATGGCCATCTGTTTGGGATGCTTTGATCTTGAGTTCCTGCATGGCAGGGGATTGGATTGGATTGGATGGCTCTTGTGGTCTCTTCCAACTCTATGATTCTGTGAGAAATGACTTGAAGGCACATAACTATAACAAAAACCCTCACAGCCTTCCAATATACTTCCAGTTTGTTAGGGTGAGTTTTTGACTGGCCTTGGATCTGGTCTGCATTTACACTGCAGAAATAAAGCAGTTTGGCATCACTTTAACTGCCATGACTCAGTGCTATGGAATTCTGCAATTTGTACAGTGCGCCCGCATCATACACGGGTGCGCTATATGCAGCTTTCAGCTTATGCTGAAAGCCACACCAGAGTGCATGGGGTGCAAGGGGTGACACGTCTCTTTGTGACTAATGGGGTGCGTGCCTGTAGCACGTGCACACCACCATGCCACTGTATGCACAAGCCTCATTCGGTTAAATGGGGCTTGAGCATGCATGGTATTTGCTTTATGTGGGGGAGTCTGGAACAGATCCCCCGCATAAAGCAAGGGCAGACTGTAGTTTGTGTGAGATTTATCTTTCCTTGTCAGACAGCTCTGGTGCTGCACAAACTACAAATCCCAGAATTCTACAGCACTGAGTCATAGAAGTTCAAATGGTGTCAAACTGTGACGTCAAAGGCTTCCACAGCCTTCACCTTTGGCTTTTTTGTAGGCTTTTTAGGTTATGTGGTGTGTTCTGAAAGAGTTTATTCCTGATGGTTCACCTGCATTTGTAGCTGGCCACTTCAGAGAATCCTGGAATGTTAGTGAGTGGGGTACATATATTGTGTGACTCTTGGGTGTGGGGAAGTGATCTACATGTTAATCTGTTTTGGCTTGTTGGTGAATAGCCAGCCTTCGGGGTGGTAGGAATGCTAAACACAAAGCACTCATGTGCATGCACAAAAAACAGAGAAAAGGAAGCTAGGCATTGTGATGGTGTGATATTCTCTATAAAGATTTTCATTTCAAAATAACATTATTTAATAATAAATATATGAACACATTGTCTTAAATATTATATTCATCATTCTAAAAAGAAAATATTCCATTATTCAGAATAAAGAAAACCCTCCAGATTCCCCCCCCCCCCCCCGTTTTTTCCAAATATTCCACCTATGCTTCCACATCTCTAGTTGGATCCCTTCTGGCTTCATCATAAACATGTATTACTATTATCTCTGCTACAGAATGCACTTGACAATGGCATGAACACCATTTCATTGTTTCTGAGATGACATAGTGTTCTACTTACCTCATTTATAATTAATAATCTTATTTGCATGATTTACAACTGGCACAGGGCCAAATTATTCTTGGCACAAGGACTCTGTGACTGGATTTCCTAGTGCTTTTGATTTTTTTTTTTTACTTTACATTTTATTTTTTTAAACAAAAGTAAATGAATAACCACATTGTCATGTACAAATCCAGTTGAGAGAGTCTTCCACTTTTGCACACTAATATCACATTTCACCCGCTGAAGAATATGTGCTTTATTTTGACCATATCATTGAAAGATTTCTAACTCTAAGAAAATCCATTCTATTTCGTTTTCATTCTTTTCATCTAATATTTTACCCAAGTTTCCCATCATGCCATAGTCTTACAGATTTCTTCCCCTTCTGCATGTGTATGAAAAGAAATGTCATTCTCTTGTATCTGTGTAGCAGATATAAGTCTTCCTTTAATAATTATAGACAGTGAGATTTTTTAAATACATTTTTAGCATGCAACTTCAGAATAAGGAATCCTGCTGCCACATTGCAGTTTGATACTGCTGTAACTGTCATGGCTCCATCCTATGGAATCTTGGGATTTTTAGTTTGTTGTGGCCCCAAAGCTCTCTGACAGAGAAGGCCAAATATCTCACAAAACTACAAATTCCAAGATTCCATAGCATTGAACCATGGCAGTAAGTATCAAAGTGCATTAATTTTGCAGTGCAGATGTCGCTCAAGTTGAATCTCTTTTGTGTGCTGCTGCTTCTTACCTTTCCGATTGTTCTCAATACTTGTTTGTAAAGTTACTTGTGTTTATTATTGAATTAAACATTGTCCCAGAGAAGTGAAAAGTAGGTCAAGGCAACAGCGTTGGACTATTGGACTCTCCTCTGTACTGTACCAGTCTAAGACTTTTAGCTGCTGGAGGAATGACAATAAATGGCACTCCTTATCCACGCCAGACAAGGTTCACAGTAGCCAAAACTGAACATTATGGTATATGAGGGAGAAAATCCCACAACAATCAGTTTTATATCTTCTGCAGATTTGATAAGGATTCCCTCTACCTCATCATGTAAATGCTGGAACAGTTGGGGGCATGGCATTTAGACATCATGTGCCCTGGAGCTGGCGAAAAGCTGGCTACAGAGACAAAGGGATGGCTTTTCTCCTCCCCAAATAGGAGCGGATTTTTTCTTCTCTTATTTGGGGTGGAAGCTGGCTGGATTGGGGCCTGGTGTCTATTTGCCATGGCCCCAATCCAGCCTTAATTGTGGCAGCTCCCAACCACCCCATCGAAGCTGTCTGTTTCGCCCCTAAGTCACAGATAAAAGTATTGAAGAGTCAGCCCCAGGACAGAATCCTGTGACAATCCACTTGAGTCTTCCGTCCAGTTTGAAGCACAGCCACTGATGATAACACTTTGGGCACAGTTTTCCAACCAATTATGGATCCATCTCATGGGGTTTCCATATCTTCCGTATCCAGTCACTTTACTAATCAAAATACTATAAATATAAATGACCTTATCAAATGGTTTGCTGAAATCCAGACAAATGTCTACAACATTCCCACCATCTACTAAATTAGTGACTTCATTTTAAAAAAAAGGTCACTTTGGCAGGATTTATTGTTGCCAAGAAACCCCTAGGATAGGTTTGCCATACATCGGGAGCAAACTTGAAGTCATGTAACAACAAAAAGTAACCCAGCAAAAACTCAGGCCTATGTGTTTAAATTATTTTGAACAGTTTTAAGCCTTTATCATAAAGGAGCCATGCAAGAGTACTGTCTAGTTGGAAAAAAGTATGACACTCCAGAGTCGTAGTCTAACACCCAAACCACTATGGCATGCTGGCTTACACGTACATATGGACAGACACACTCATTTATACATACAAACATGCAATTTTAAACACATATTTTAATCATTTATTGGGAAAATAATGTCACACTTTTCTAGTTTCAGAAGGAAATGCTGAAGACAGCTTACACAAACAATGCTATTCAACAAGAAAACAATTGTCCTCTTTATTCTAAACAGTTATCCTAGGATGGCCAGATCAGGAGCACTCAATGGTTTGAACCAGGGTTCAAATTCCTGCTCAGCCATGGAAAACCACTGGGTGACCTTGGCTAAGTCACATTCTCTCAGCCTAAAAGGTAGGCAATGGTAAAGCTTCTCTGAAATCTTGTCAAGAAAAACTTATGATAGGCCTGCCATAAATCTAAAGACACACAAAAACATCAAAATCTATTTTGGCTTTCCATAAAACCTGTTTTTGATTATATTGTTAACCCTTGCCTTGACTAGATTATTGCATTCATAAGGGGGAACTTTATACAGGAACACACAAAGAAACGACCAATGCAACCTCTTTTGTTTTTAGTTCCCTTAGTTTTTTCAGCCTGTTTTCAACATGCTGCCAAGCCAACACATACTTTATGAATTATCCACTTTTGGAAGGAGGACTCATCACTAGCTTTTAGCTTGCCCATTTAGAACACATTCTTAAATGCATGTACCATAGTTTTCCTAGGGAATTACCAGCTCATAACATACTATCTCCGGCTTCTATCGATTTCTCCATGGAGGATTATGCACAACTGTTGACAGATGAGATAAAAAATATGAAATAGCTAGCTCTAAGTGCTCTAAGTATCATACAAAGCAATTATTGAACAGCAATCTAAACATTCAGGCTGCTCCACTCAATACCCTAATATTTTCCTCTGTTAGCACCTTCCCATAGAATAAAAATCATTATATGCATATAGATTGGGCACTATCTTTTTCAAACTCTTATTCCTCTGCCTCCCTTGTCGACTAGTCAATAAACTATTTTTTTTAACTAAGTGTGTTTTATTGTTAGCTAGTGTAGTAATACATGCCTGACAATGTTTTTATGCATCTCTTTCATTACAAATTCATGACTTAAATAAGCTCAGTGACAAAAGTCCCATCTGTGGCCAGACCGAATGGTGCAGACACACACCCATTCTTTTCATGTTTTAATGATAAGACGCCTCACAGTAATAGAAGTCAAACATCAATATTTTATGACTTCATTTTTCATTGTTAATTGTTTCCATTCATTTATCAACATGCAAAGCAAGCTCTAACATTGTGATAGCTGTACAAGCAATGAATAGCAGTAACAATGGCAACACAATAAAAAACAACTACATACTATATGTGGAGGAGGGTTGCTTCCCAAAATGGCAGCTCTGGATCAGGTTCTCTCCCTCCCCACCTGCTATAAAATTACAATAAATGTTTGCATTGAGTTGGTTTTCTTATAACTGTAAGAGTAGAGCAGGAGCTGAAAAATATTGTACAGACTAGAGAGATATCGGTAACATGTTTATCCATTATAGAGGTAGAAAGGCCTCAACATATTTTAATGATGGACCTTAGCATAGGACTACAATTTTCAGAAGTAAACTAGGCATAAATAAGTCTTCATTAGGGGCTGGGAACTATATAGTCCTCCAGATGTTGTGGTACTACAACTCCCAGCATCCCTCACAACTGGCTACATGGGCAAGGGCTGCTGGCACTTGCAATCCAACAGCATGGAGGGCTGCTTAATTTCCATCTCTGCTTTAAATCTACATGTTAGCCTCAACTAGAATAGCCCCACTGAATTAACAAAAATTCCCCAAGTGTTGGCTTACCAAGTTTCCATGGACTCATAGGGGCTGGTCTTGTTGGGAGTAACAATTGGATTTATGTAAAAATTTAATGTGACATGTAAACTTGAACAGTTTAAGCATTTGAATTTTAAGCTAAAAGATGCTGCTGGCTTTTTAAATTTATTTTTCTTTTATATTTATGTTGCCCCTTTTCAGTGGAGGCTGGGGGTATCCACACCATTTCAATGGGGACTCTATTCTGGATATTAATGTGAACTTTAAAGGAGCTGTGCAAGGGTTTGAACCTATTTTGGGAAAAGGGTTCAGTGTCTTGCATTGCTGAAGCTGTACGTGACAAAATGGAAGCCATGAGTGGCAAGAGAAATAAATGGAACAATTTGGACAACTTGTGCAGGTTCTCTGTGCCCAAAACTTCTCTACGTGGCTATAAGGATTTTGTTTTTATTTTATTTTTTTGTGGCAAAAAAACTGGCACTGTCATCTTATTTAACTCAGTATGTTCTTGGTGTTTTTGGTCTCATGACAGTGAAAACCCTCCATGTCTCTTGATAAATGTAGTGACAACTGCTGGCTGTGGCTTCCCTGTCATTTGGGTGATGAATGCACTCTGGCTTTCAGGCTTAACTTTAAAAAAGCTATGCAAGTTTCTGGGCCCATAGGGTTTGGCACCATGGACAGCTCCCAGTTTGGGTTCACTGTCCCACTGAGAGCGAAGGTGCCAGGGCTAAACCTGTTATGTTGTTGCTGTTGTGTACTCCAAGTCATATTTTACTTATGTTGATCCTAGGGCAAACCTATCATAAGGTTTTCTTGGCAAGTTTCTTCAGAGGGGGTTTGCCATGGTCATCCTCCAAGGCTGAGAGAGTGTGACTTCCCAAGGCCACCCAGTGGGTTTTATTTTATGCTCAAGCAGAACATCGAACCCTGATCTCCAGAGTTGTAGTCCAACACTCAAACAACTACACTATATCTGGGGTGCTTTGACTGAGAGTTCCTGCATGGCAGGGGTTGGACTAGATGGCCCTTGTGGTCTCTTCCAACTCTATGATTCTATGTTGGATCTCTATGACCACCAATAAATGTTAATGCCAAGGAATTCATTTTCTGTTTTAAATGCATGAATTCCCAGTGTTCCTAGATTTATCTCATCTGCCTAATATCTGCAGATACTGTGGACTGTTAACATGACCAATGAATGGTTCCTAGAGCAAATCAAGTTTGAACATTCCCTAGAAGCTAGGATGACTACACTGAGACTATCATTCTTTGGATATATCATGAGAAGACATGACCCGCTAGAAAGTAATGCTTAGTAATGTAGAAGGCAACAGGAAAAGAGGAAAACCACATTTCAGATAGGCTCAAGCAGGGAAGACATGGCCATGACAGGTAAGAAAGGCTGCTAAAGACAGGGAAACTTGGAAGTCTCTCATTCATGGAGTCAACATGCATTGAAGTCATCTCAAATGCAGCTAACAACAACAAAGTGAGTGCTTCTTGAATTCTTACAAGGATTTTGTTTTTCACTGAACAGTCTACTTCTGACTGGGCATATATAAGACTGTACTGCATATCCTTATATAACATGGTATACCGTACAGTCCTATACATGCCCAGTGAAGTTTAGGACTGGAATTCCTTTAGCAGCATAATGTTTACCTCTGCCTTTGACCTCAAGTGTTAAAGCTAATCTAGACATCTTATCTACTTTTGAAACTTGAATAGCCAGAGGTATCTTTCACACAGAGGTCTGTGTGCAAGTCACAATCAGGTTGTAGTCCCTCTCAGGATGGTGACCAGAAGTAATATCACATAATATCCTGTTTCCGCTTTGGAAGGGACTACAGGAGAAAGTAGAAGTTTTTATGGATCGGATGTGTTCTAGAGAATTGTGGTGGTAGAGTGGGGATGAAGTGTTTTTGCATGCTATCCATTTGAGAGGGTTTCTACATTGTGATTGTTGGAGTTTTTGGCAAAAATTCTGTGCAAATTATGTTGAAAAAGAATGGGAGGGGTTAGGGGATGCAAAAACAGGGTCTGGGGATGCATGTGGCACTCAGGCCATTGTGTTGTGCCCACCCTTGCTTCAAGGGGCCACAAACCTAAAATGACAAAAATAAATAAAAATGAATTGAAAATATCAAAATTGTAAATAAATGCCAAATGCCAAAATGGATGAAATGTGTGGCATACAGGCTCTAAATAAATAAATAAATAAATAAGCAAGCAAGCAAGCAAGCAAGCAAGCTAAAACCACAAATCTTCAGAAATCTTCTGAAGTTTCAAGAGATGGGTACCTTAAAAGTGTTAAAAGGGAGGGGGGAGATGCAACCTGTTTAAAAGGTGGATTACTGTTTCTTCAGGCTTCCAGAAATGACAACTTACATTCTCCTTTTTTTAGACAGAAAAGAGTATTTTGCTAGTGTCAAAGATCACAAAAATAGGTTCAGGCCCAGGCTTTGCCCAACTCCCCACAAAGAGACATTGCTATCTAATACTGAGTTAGATTGACCAATGTTCTGGTTCAGTATAAGGTAATACAGTGTATTCATATGCTCAGGGCCACATTAAATATGATGAATAAATACCATGAGTCACAGACTGGTGGCTGGAAAGTTAATACAATCCTGAGAATAACAACACATAGTTCTAAGTGTATGCAAGAAAATAGAAAAAAATATGCTAAACTTCTTTGTCTTTCAGCTATTTCCCATTCTTTCCCCCCTACTCATTCCACTTCTTTTTCCTTAACTTTCAGTTCTGGAAAATTCAGTCCCCAAACATGTAGAAATAAAGGTGCTTCAATGAACGTTGCCATTGCACTGTAAAATGTGTTTTTAGAGATTCTGAGAGCATTGTTGCAAATAATGTCCATGTCCATTTAAAACAGGAGGTGGACAAAGTGTGGCCTATGGCCTTCCAGCCTCAAGGCTGTCTTTGAACTATCCCAAACTTCTGCACCCATTTGCACTGAAAAATATTAAGAGAAATTGGGCATGTTCTGGGAGACATTGACAAAGAACAATTCAAAGTCTTTTTTGTGAAATCCACCATGGGCCTAAAATATTACCCACAAACAGTCAGCTGGGAGATATTTCTTACTCTGCGCAATGTGTTTAAAGGAGGAATTAAATATTCATTTAGAGAAGTTTATCTGAGGGCATATGATTTTAGGGGCTAAACGTTGGGTAGGAATTAAGAAAGGAGGATAAGTGAGAAGTTAGAGCTATGTGCAGGGCATCAGAATGTAATCCCTTTGTTATTTTTGTTTTCCACATGATATTGTCAATACTGTGTAATTTCTGTTTGAAGCGGGAAATGTGCTGGAGGCTGAATTTTATTAGCTTATCGGCCAATGAACTGAAGTGAAATTGCTAACTTGCACTGTCCAGAAATGTGTTGTTGTTTTTCTCCCACGCTTTTTTCATCACTATTCTCTCTGGAGTTTGCTTGAGGAACAGATGTAGACTCTGGGAATGTTTCCATGTGGGTTTCCACATGTGTGAGAAGCACTGAGCACTGGCAGCCAGCATCCCAGTGTCCGTAACAAGGCTGTCAAGAGCATCCGGGATGCACTTTGGACATGCCTGGAGTGCGGCCAAGTAAGCTCTGTTGTTAAGTGGTGAAATATATCCACTTTCATCAGTAAGAACAATAAGGCTGTACTTTCTTTTCAAGACTTTATGACTTGTCATTGCCTGGAGTTGAGGGGACTAAGCATTCTGGAAAAGATAAGTGCTGAGAAATTGTGACTATTTCAACTGTAGCTTTAAAAGGTGTACCAACTACATCTTATTCATGAGACATCAGGTTTGGTCATGGACAACTTATCCTTCTATTAACACAGAGACTGGAAAAGTTACTTTTTAAGAACATGAATCCCATTCTTGCAGCTGTAATCAGAAAAAAAGTAACTTTTCTAATCTTTCATTAGCTCTCAACTACAATGCAGATTTCATTGTGTTCTGCTTGAAAAGTGTTCAGAAACTACAACTAGTTCAAAATGCTGGGGCCAGACAGCTGACTGAAGCATGCCATTGACCCCACTTTTGTATTAGGAATTCAAAGTGGTGGTCTTTGACCTTTAAAAATATCTTCGTACCAGGGCACCTGAAGGACCACCTTCTCTAATATGAACTTGCCTGGCCAATTGAGATGTGCAGATGAAGCTCTCTTCCCAGTTAACCAATGTCAGAATTGGTGTGAACATGATGTGACAGAAGGCCTTTTCAGCATTTACACCCAGGCTTTTCAATTCTCTCCCTCTGAAGGAACACTTCAGCCTCTCTTTTATAGCTGGCTTTTGGCCAGTTAGCTGGAAGAATTAGACCTGTGATATGTACTACGTAAATGGTGTTTGTGTTCACCTCTTCACTTCTCCTGATTTACTGTGGTTTTATTTTCTGGTGTTTTGATTTCTTTCTGTATATTTTTAATGTCTTGGATTCCAACTTTGCAGAAGAGGCTGCTGGGAGAAGGGGAGGGATTTGTGAAAATGCACCTATAGGATCTCTTTGCAAAAGGCTACATTTGGGTTCAGCCTATATGTCTTGTATTTGGAAGACTTCCTTTTTTCCTAGCTGCATTGAACACTGTCTTGTTGGTTAGGTGGAACATAAATATTCTAAATAAATTACGAACAAAGAAAGAAAATGTCTTTCTAAAAAGAGATAAAAGAAAAAAGAACAAGGTAGGCTGAAAGAGAAGCAAGTGGTTACGATGGTGAATAACAGGCTGAAACAAAAGCAAGTGGCTATGATGACAGATGTTCATTGAATAAATGTTGGGTAAAACGGCTTTCAGTGGCTGTTTAGACACATTCATAGAGAACTCTGTCAGCTCTTATTCATTAGGATGGTTAACCAGAATCCTCTAGTTTCAGTGCCAGTGCCATCCTCTAAATACCAGGGGAGTCACTACTGCTGCTGCTACACATTTGCCCTGCTTATAAGATTCTGGTTGATCAATGTTGGAAAAAAGGCATTGGACTAGTAAGACCAATGATTAGAAAACTAGTAAGACCAAATTTGTTTTTCTTATACTAGTAGTGAACTCACTGGAACTATTCAAGGTTTTGGCAGTTATTTTTAAGAAGAATGAATGTAATAACACCCATAACTTAGCAGAGGTAAGTTAATGCTGTGATGTTTTGAAGAAAATTATTCTAAAGAAAAATGAATATAATGGCATGCTGAAGCCATCTGTAACTAAGGCCCGATACAGACGGGCACAAAGCGCTGCCCTGGGGCCGATTTTAGGGCTCGGGAGAGTGAAGCATCTGCATGCTCCCGAGTCCTCCTGTGCCATAATGGCTTCTCCCCATTTACATGGGGTCCGGCATGATGACGTACACACGGTGCTGCATCCAAACAGCGCAGTGTGGCATGGACATCATTGTTCCATGCAAGGGCACCAATGGCACTGCACGTGCCCTAAGAAGAACCCGCCAGAGTGGGTTCTTTTTAGGGCTCCCAGAGACTGCGCTGTTTGGTTGCTGTGGCCTCCATGTGGGGCAGAAAGCGGTGGCATCTCGGCACTCCTTTCTGCCCGTCTGTATCCTCCCTAACTGAGCAGGAGTGGATGAGGTTCAGTACACAAAAGTACAATTGTATCTCTGCTCACATATGGTTGTATCACTGCTCACATACGGATGGATGCAGCATATTCATTCCTTGGCAAAGTAGGGATGTGACTTTACAATTTCTTTTCTTGAAAGAATCATCATGTAATCATAGCCATTTTCTTCCTGCTCTGAGAAAGTCTGTGAAAGACTATTGTGAAAGTCTGTGAAGACTGTTCATCGTTCAAGATTCGTTATGCACAAAGTCTGCATATGGCATTCTTGCACAGAAAACAGATTATTTCGAGGTAGGGAATACTGTTTCCTGTGCAGAAAAATAATGTAGTTGGAGACCCCTTCTGTGCCAAATTCACATATGTGGCATTTTGCACAGGAAATGTCATTTTCTGTGCAGGAAACATCATTTTTGCACAGTATTTGCATGGAAATATTTTCTGCACAGAAAAAGCTGTTTCCTGTTTTCTGTGCAAAAATTATTTGCTGACTTTGCACAGAATAAGTCCTGAACTGTGAAGATTCTTTTCAGGTTTCTCTTTGTTCGGGTTTTCCAAAAACAAAAACATAGTTTCAATCATTGTCCAATATTTTCCAATATATTGCAACCCCTACTTCAAAGCAATTTGCTAAGCTCTAGTCTGGACTAATCCTGGTGCTCCTGTTCTGCTGTCGTCTGTCAATATGGTGAGTGTTTACAAGGATCTGTTTATCCACTTTTGCTGAAAATTGTAACAGAGTTTTTATAGCCTCCCGATGATTTTGTTAAGTGGTACTCTTATGGATTTTAATGATATCCAAATGAATTTGTCAAACAAACAAAAAAGAGTAAGCCAAGTCATTTCAGAAACCAAACAAGCTGAAAATTTAGTCTTCTCCTAGTGATTAAGGTCTAATGCCTTTGGCAGCTTGGTGGTGGGAAGATGAACTACTAAATCAAACACATCATAAAAAGAATTAACAAAATGCATTACAAGAAAATTGATGGTTAATGATTTACAGTGAGTTGCCAAGGCCTTTAAATCAATTATTCTCAATCAACGTCTTGCTATGATTAAAACTGGAAAAGCACCAGAAAAAGACAGGCTTAAAAAAACAAAAGGAAAATCCCCCATAAAACTGGCATCAAAAAAATCCAAACATTTCCTATTAACTCTGTCAGTGTGGTTGACAACTTAAAAATTAAATTTGATTTGAGGTTGCAATGTCATTTAAGGAAAACTTTCAGAGAAGAATAACAAGCAAAACAGCATCTTGCTTTCCTCTTCCCTTTGTGAACTAAAAACCTAGAAGTACCTTTCAGAGGTGTCCAACCATTATATATCCAGTCTGACGTTTGGAAGGGAAAGAGAGGATAAAAGTCAAAAGCAATAATTCAGCTAACAATTCCAATTACTTGTTTTCCCTTTAATTTTTATGAAACTTCTGGAAAGGTCAGACCAAGAGCAAAGGTAGTGTCAAAACCTGGCTTTGTTTGTTGTTCTTGGAGATGCTAAATGTCAGGAAGAGAATGAATGAAGGCTGCAAAACTGTGGAATGACCTTGAAGAATTGTGTCTCATTTGATGGATGGCCCAATGAGAAAATGAATGTGTGTAGTAAGCTACATCCATGATGCCAGTATGTGTGTATCTTCAGTATCTTAAAGGGCTGTTTTACTATAGGACATATTGTTGTTTGTGACTTCTGGTGTTTTTAGAGCATATATGAAGCAGAGGGAGAGGCCTTGTGCAGTGAAATCCCTAGCCCCTTCTAGTCAAGCTTTAACTTGTCTGCCTTTTACACCATTTGCTGGCAATTGTACAGGTCACCTTGTTGATACACTTACATAGAGAGGCTTAGTTTCAAGATTCTTCATCTGTAGGGTTACCATTTGTCCCAGAAAACCAGGAAAATCCCAGATTGAGGGGTTTAAAAGATATCCTGGCTGCCTGGGTCAGCTGAAACAATAAATCCCAGATTCTTCCATTTTTGAAGGTTGGTGGGTAGGTTTAAATGTGGCAGTGGTGATGAAGCAGGGCAACATGCAAGAAGACTAGCATTAGTGGGAGCATCATCCTGCTCTGGAGGCTCTGGTTGCTACAGCACAGAGGATGCATTGCCATCTTAATTTTCCATTCCTTACCCCAACGCCCAAAGATGGGAAAGAAAAAAAGGTAAGCTGAGATGACTTTGGCGAGTATGTCAGTTTCCTGAGCCCAGGGCTAGGCAGCATAGTGGACCTTCACTTCCAAACAGCCTTGAGAGAATAAAGTGAGTCCTTTTACTATCTGGGGCGGCTTGGAAGCCTCCCTCTTTTCACATTTGTGGGGAGACAAAAAAGAGCTCTTAGCTTGATACTGCTACAATGATAATGTGTTGAATCTGCACAGTCAGAATGCAAATTAATAATATGAATAATTACAATAATTTGCAAAATATGCAAATTAGATTACCAGATATGAGGGGCTGGAATATGGCAACTCCATTTTTCTATGAAGAGAAGGGTTCTTTTCATTTGCAAATAGCTTCCACTTTAGCAGGTCATTTCTGCAGGAAACAGTAGAGGAGGTGATCACTGCAGACTGACCATCCCACTAGATTTCTGCTTGGAATATCTTGCTCTGGAACAATAATGGAAGGGGCACTGGGAAGTACAGAAAGAGAGGGAACCTGCTTATATCACCACCACCCTTTCCTCTTGCAGAAGCATCCTAAATAGAACCCTCCTTAGGGAATGAACTGGCTGCTGGAGCAGAAGCCAGTTCCAACTCAATATTCAGAGCTTGGGAAAAGTTATTTTCACTAAAAGTCTCAGGATTCTCCAGCCAATATGGCCACTGTATATAAAAAAATGCAAATCTGCAAGCTCTGCCAATGATTGTCGGAAAGGTTGCCAAACATGATAGAGTAAGTATGCACAGTAAGCTGTGCAGATGACGAGATGCAGCCTGGATTGGACCATATCCCCATATTCAGTGTCATAGTCTAAGCCCCTGGGAGCCATCTGTGCATATGTGCAAATAATAAAAAAGGTAAATACAGTACAGTGCATAAGACTCATTGAGCACAAATGGGCTGCCAGTCCAGCCTGAACGTGTGCTGCTCTTATGAAAACATTGCCTTTAGTTCAGAGGGAAAGGATGGATTTTTCTAGATGTCAGCGAGGATAAGGAAGGCTACCTTTAAAGCCTTGCTTTTGGTATGTAATCAAATTCTGGGTGCCACTTCAAACAGCAGCTGAGCATATTTATGAGGAGCAATTTTAAAAAATGGGAAAACCTAACTGTCATGAATGCAAAATTAGTGGAAAGGAAAGCTGTAATCACTGAGGGATGCATGCAATAGGTGTTTATCACTGTAGCCCTTGTTTTGGCAGTTAATTAATAATGACTTGGAATCTTTCATTGGCTCTCATCCAGCACTATAGGCAGAGGAAGCTTACTACGTGCCTTTAATACGATAACAGTGTGTGAGAGAGGAGGGGCTTGCCATTTTAAAACTGTGTTTAAGTGGCTATGCAGAATCTTCATAAAATAATGTTGTGTGTGTTTGCTTCGAGTTGCCTATTGACTTATGGCAACTCCTTGAACTTCATAGGGTTTTGTGAAGTCAAAGGTTTTCATGCATGGTCAGCATCCATAGTTTTTGGTGGGTTTTTCAGGCTATGTGGCCATGTTCTAGAAGAGTTTATTCCTGATGTTTCACCTGCTCTGTAGCTGGCATCTTCAGAGAAGGCATTGTCTGAAGATGCCAGCCACAAATGCAGGCGAAACGTGAGGAATAAACTCTTCTAGAACATGGCCACATAGCCTGAAAAAACCACAAAAAACTATTCATAGGGTTTGGTTAGGCAAGGAATACTCAGATGTGGTCTTGCCAGTTTCTTCCCCTGCAATATAGCTTACAGCACCTGGTATTTATTGGCAGGCTCCCATCCAAGTGCTAACCAGGGCTGTCTCAGTTTAGCTTCCAATATCAGACAGGATCTGATGCCTTTGGTGTATATATGCATAAAATAATGTTTTAATGTTGCTAATCTGGCAACTGATTATGGGATTGTGTGTGTCTATGAGGGAGCGGGGAGAAAGAGAGGGGTTGGGTGAAGGGAAATAATCAAATGATATTCTTGAAGCCACCTTAGAAACCAGAATTGGACAACCATCTTTCTGACATGTGAAAAACTGCATTCCTCCAGTAGTCATATGTTGAAGGGAAGGAAAGTCACATTCTGAGGGTGCATAAGACTGAAGCCAGCAATGGAGATGGCCTGACAAGCTCACCCTTTTCACTCCCTGACATCTTGCCCAGTCTTCCTCCGCACCCCTTGCAGGCTTTTAGGGAGGGACAGACTGCCCTTGCAAAAGCCTGAACTGATGATCATTGGCAGAGAACATTTGAAGTTATGTTGGGATTTGCATGAGACCATGCCAAAGGCTGGAATTTGCTCACCCCCTGCCACAGATAACTTCATCAGGGATATCAATGGCCCTATCATGGGCCTCTGATGACAGTCAAAGCCAACTAACTGTTAAGGTCATACGATGTCGTGAATGCTTTTCTGCTCACATTAGATTTTTGATTCCCTGTAGGTACCCCACTGACCAATGTAGAAATCAAATGATATTCCTAAGATGGGTCAGGATTTCCTTTCAATTTAAAAAAAAATTCCTTTTTTAATAAGTTTCCAAAATTTGCATATTTGGGATGAAAAGAACTTCAAGTTTTAGAGATTCCACCAAACATTAGAAAGAACCTCTTTACTGTTACAGCTGTTTGACAGTGGAATAGACTCCCTTAGAAGGTGGTGGACTTTCCTTATTTTGAAGACATTTAACAGCAATTAGATAGCCATCTCTTGGGGGTACTGTAGTTGTGTTTTCCTACATAGAAGGGGGTTGGACTAAATAGCCTTTGTAGTGTCTACCCACTCTAAGGAGTTTATCCAGATTCTGTGGGAAAATGGGAGTTAAACTAGATTTAGACCAATGAAAACCTGGAAATGCCCAAAGTTTATCCCGTGATGTCACAGTTAACATGAAATAATGCTAAATTAATCTGAACGCAAAGTGGAGAAAAGTAAACAACCCGAAATTAAAAAAGCTGCCATTTTTCTCTGCTTTGCATTTGGATTAACTTTGCGTTATTTCACTTGGGCAGTCCCTTGTATGATAAACTAACCAAATTTGCAAGTTTGGTTTAAATTCAAAGGTACACTGCTCCCTCGGGTTACGAAATTAATTCGTTCCGCGGCCGCTTTCGTAACCCGAAAAGCCTTCGTAAGCCGAAATGCCATAGGCGCTAATGGGGAAAAGCCGCGATTCCGTGTGAAATAGCGCCGAAAAGCACCAAAAAAATTTTCGTAACCCGAAAAAACATTCGTAACCCGGAACAATTATTTCCTATGGGATTTTTTCGTATCCCGGAAATTTCGTAACCTGGGTATTTCGTATCCCAAGGTACCACTGTACTTTAAATTGTGTTTAACTCCCATTTTCCTGCGAGATCTCACTAGTGTGATAAAACCCTAAGATTATATGATTCTATGAGCTTAATTTTTTTTAAAAAAAATAAATGAATGTGAGAGAAATCCAAACTGAGAGTTTGTCCACTGAAACCAGGGTTTATGGTGCAAAAATATTAAAAAGTCTATGTTTGAATTCCTGTGTATTTGGCCATGATAGTGCTCAATTAGGATTGGTGCCTCTTTCTTTCTTTCTTTCTTTCTTTCTTTCTTTCTTTCTTTTCCTTCCTTCCTTCCTTCCCCTTCCCCTTCCCCATTTTAGTTCTCCAGTATACAGTATATAAGATAGGCAGATGTGGACAGGTAAAGCTAGGAAGAGTTGAACTTATAGAATTTGGCTGCTACAAAGGTGCCTTGAAAGGGATCCTGTTCATCTCTGGCTGCACTTGAATAAATTACAGAAAGGCATATTTGTTTGACTTCATATTTTTCATATTTGGGGTGAAAGGAGTGTGGGAGGTTTCAAAAATTCAGACATAACAGAAACCAAAACCAAAAGCTTTCTTTATCACAACAAACAGTAGTCTATTAGTTTCAACATATGTTATTTCATTTCCTTATATAATCCTGTGCCTTAGGTTAGAACATTCATTCTGCCGCTGCTTAAATTATTTCAAGACAATCTCATTAGATCAAAACATGCAGAATACTTGGCATCCCACCCATTTTCTCCTCTCAGCAGCCTTCGGCTGGTGGGCTCTAGCTTGCTAAAATGTACTCAGTGGGCTTCAGGGCTGAGTGAAAGTGAGAACTCTGCTCTCCACATTCTTAGCCCAATATGCAAGCCATGATAACAAACTGACTGTCATCCATGGTGGTCACAGGTGATGAACTATTATAATGCCTTGTGAATCCTTTGTAATAAGAACTCTCTTCTAAAACATAATGTAAAATCTATTCTGGATTTTTAAATATTAGAAATAGAAAATGTTCAATTTGATTAATTTGTTGCCTGTTTATCATGTCCCAGAGATCAACTGACATCACATTTAACTTATCATCACAACAATCATCTGTGAGTAAATTAGGCTGGGATGATAAGAGCAGTAGGAGCCCTAGAGCTCAGCTAGTCCAACTCCCTACATAGTATAGGATCTACAATGTAGGGTGCAATTTCACCATCCCTGGCAGATGGCTGTTCAGCTTCTGCTTAACTACTTCCAGTGACAGAGAGCATACACTCCCCTGAGGCAATCTGTTTCCTTGTCAAACCATTCTTGATATTCTTCACATACTGAATCAAAATAGATTTCCTCACAATATTTACCACTGGTTATATACCCTGCCCTCTGAAATGACAAAAATAACAAATATGCTCCATTTTTTAAATGACAGGGTTGTTTTTTTAAAAAATATAGTTGAAAATTGTTATCATATTTCCATTTCATCTTTTCTACTCTAGGTCAAACATACCCAACTTGTTTAACTGGTTTGTTCAGAAGCCTTGGTTTAAGGCCTTTCATCATTCTATCCTAAGTACCATGAAGGTATCAGATGCCATCTGATCTTGCAAGTGAAGCATGATGAGGACTGGTTAATACTCGGATGGAGAACTGCTGAGGAATACCAGATACTGTAGGCTGTATCTCAGGAGAAAGCAATGGCAAATGACATCTGAACATTCCATGCCTATGGAATTCATGGGGTTGCCCTAAACTGGCAGGTGACTTGAAAGCATGCACACACAAATACACACACACACACACACACCATCCCCCTCTGAGGATGCTACACTTTGTCTTCATCTTTTTAAAAATGTACTGCTGAGGATGTTTCCTAAATAGTAGAGAACAGTAATGTCCTGTTGTGGAGCTGGCATAGCCCTTTTTGTAACTGCTGGCTTTTACTCATTTAAGCTGGGCCACAGTGGAAGAGTATTTTAACCAAGTAGGTGCTACTCTTCTTTTATTAATTGAATTTTTATCTGTGCTTTTAATTGTTTTATGTTTTAAATGTGTTTTTTAATTGTTATTTTTTTAAAAAGGCTTCTGGCCTAAGAAGCTGCAGCATCACACTGTCTAGTTTGGAACAATTACATAGTATCTGCTAACAAACAGCAGCCCACAAACAAAATCCAGCAGCCTAGTCCACAGCTATGCTGATAATGTTCATCGCAAATCTTGTCTTGATATATATACCGTGCACCATCCAATGTACTCTGCTACTGCTTAGATCACAAAAGCAAAGCATCTGCATTGTGCATTAATAGCTATCACCTTGCTCTCCATGTTTTTTTTTAAAGGACTACCTACTGCTTGCACTGGCAGGGCAGGAAAACCATTCCTGTCATTAGAGGGTGGTTGAAACCAGAAGGAAATGTCAGCATTTCAATATGAAGAGTGGGAGGATGGCAGGGCTTGGTACTTTCAATGAGATAGGATGCTATACATTCACAGAGGGAAGGAAACCGAAGGCCATCTGTTTTGCCTTGACACAAAAGGAACAGACTCCTTGAGGAAGAGTACAATCTTTTTTTTTCTCTTCTGAGAAAAACAATAGCCCTTCAGAGAAGCTGGAAAAGGTGAATGGAATGGTGGCCTTGTGAAGATTACTTTGGACCTGTGTTGCCTGGGGCATTAATGACAGACTGCTAGCCTGTATAGAAAGCAATGGTTTCACTGTTCCAAATGCATTTCCTAATAATGAGCATCTCATAGGCTGGGGGAGAAGGTTTACATCTGCAAGTGGGAGTGAAATGCACACCAAGTTACCTCATTTGAAGAAATCCAGAACACCTCTTGGCCACATCCGTGGCCAAGAGGTTGGGCTAAGGGGTTTTTAATTCTGTTAGTTTTATTGATTGTTTTTATTGATTGTATGGTTAGCCTGTGTAGTTGTATCTTTTTATATTGTTTATGGCACCATTGTTTTTTAACCTATGTTGTAAGCCGCCCTGATCTTGGGAAGGAGCGGGATATAAATAAAATATTATTATTATTATTATTATTATTATTTGCTTTATGCTCAGTGCAGCCATTTTTCAGTACACCCCGCACCTTTGCCATCCAGTCCAACCCCCTGCCATGCAGGAAATCCAAATCTAAGCATCCCCAACAGAGCCATCTAGCCTCTGTTTAAAGACCTCTAAGGAAGGAGACGCCACTATACTCTGAGGGAGTTTGTTCTACTGTCAAACAGCCTTTACTGTCAAGAAGTTCTTCCTAATGTTGAGATGGAATCTCTTTTGCTGTAGCTTGCATCCATTGTTCCGGATCCTAGTCTCTGGAGCAGCAGAAAACAAGCTTGCTCCCTCCTCAATATGACATCCCTTCAAATATTTAAACAGGGCTATAATATCACCTCTTAACCTTCTCTTCTCCAGGCTGAACATCCCCAGCAACCTAAGTCGTGGCTTCCAGACCCTTCACCATTTTAGTCGCTCTCCTTTGGACCTGCTCCAGTTTCTCCACATCCTTTTTAAATTGTGGTGCCCAGAACTGGACACAATTTTCCAGGTGGGTCCTGATCAGAGCAGAATAGAGTGGCACTATTACTTCCCTTGATCTAGACACTATACTTTTATTGATGCAGCCTAAAATTGCATTGGCCTTCTTGGCTGCCACGTCGCACTGTTGACTCACATTCAACTTGTGGTCTACTTGGACTCCTTTCACACATAGTTTCATTCAGCCAGGTGTCTCCCAACCTATATCTGTGCATTTCATTTTTCCGCCCTAAGTGCAGTACCTTACATTTCTCTGTGTTGAATTTCATTTTGTTAGCTTTGGCCCAGCTTTCTAGTCTATTCAGGTCATTTTGAATTTTGATCCTGTCCTCTGGGGTATTAGCTACTCCTCCTAATTTGGTATCATCTGCAAATTTGATAAGTATGCCCCCAGTGTTGTCATCCAAGTCCTTGATAAAGATGTTGAATAGCACTGGGCCCAGGACAGACCCCTGTGGGACCCCACATATTAATGCAGGCTGGAGAAAATGAAATCCCAAAGAAAGAATAAAATGGGGAAAATGAGAGGTGGAGGCATGAGTGGGATCTCTAGCAGGGAGGAAGAGAGAAGATTGCAGAGGTGGTATGCATAAAGAGAGTTATTGGGAGAAATAATTCAAGCCCTGTAGGTGGGAGAGAAAGAAAAGAGTAGACTTTGTACAGAGGGAAATGAATGAGAAAGAGATAACTAATACTTGAGACTAAGAAGTGAGTATGCTTTGGGGTGCAAAAAGAGGTTAACTGAGGATGGACTGAAAAGATAACATGAATTAAAAAGCAATGGAAGCATTTCTCTGTAGTGAAAAAAGTGGTGCAGCATCCTTGAGTTAATAAAAAATGTAAACATTGCCTTCAAAGGCCTGGGGAGATGCTGGAAATCCCCTTTTGTCTGTGAAACTGATGAAGGAATTGGAAGCTGTGATGAAAAAACTCAGCCACTGACATATTTCGGATATCCTTCTGTCCACCATCTGCATCTTTTGCAATTGTTACTTTATGATGCTTGTTTGTGGAGCTTTGTGGGAAGGGGGTCACAGTTGGTCCCCGAGCTCAGATGAAAATCAAAACCTCTTTTTCCTGGCCTTAATTCTGTGTTTATGTCATAATAATGCTGGACTCTGCCTGTAAAATGATGGCTGTGTCAAAAATTCTATTATAAACCTTTATTGTTGGAGCTTTATATATTGGCAGTAGAAACTACCTGAGTTCCCACACAGTAAATTCTATTTGTGAGTTGTTTAAAGAAATGTC
This sequence comes from Sceloporus undulatus, assembly GCF_019175285.1. Taxonomy (NCBI): domain Eukaryota; kingdom Metazoa; phylum Chordata; class Lepidosauria; order Squamata; family Phrynosomatidae; genus Sceloporus; species Sceloporus undulatus. The sequence goes on along the minus strand of NC_056522.1, from coordinate 180,490,317 downwards.
CTGCCTCTAGACTGAGAGACTGACATTCTCCAGGTGTTCAATTTAAGAGTAGGGTGACTGAGCAATAGCTACTTGGCATGTCATTTTGGAGGATTGGAAATTTTGTTGTTGTTGTTGTTAACTGCCCTTGAGTCAACCTCAACTCATAGTGACTCTGTGGATGAGTTTTCACCAAGAATGCCTGTCCTCCATTGTTCTGCAGGTCCTGCAGGCTTAGGCCCATGAGCTCCCTGCTTGAGTCTATCCATCTGGCATGTGGTCTTTCTCTCTTTCTACTGCCTTCTGTCTTTTCCAACATTATTGTCTTTTCTAATGAGTCACGCCTCCTCATGATCTGGCCAAAGTACGACAGTCTTAGTTTAGTCATCTTTGCCTCCAGGGAATTTTCAGGCTTGATCTGCTCTAGGACCCACCTGTTTGTTCTTTTTTCGGTCCATAGTATCCACAGCACTTTTCTCCAGCACCACATCTCAAATGAATTAATTTTCTTTTTGTCCATTTTCGTAATTGTTCAGCTCTCGCATTCACGCATGGTTATGAGGAATACAATTGCTTGTATGATTCATTCAGGTTGATTGATTTTTATATTTCTTGCTTCTGCCATCCACTACAACCATGGGAGCCTAAATGTAGTTAGTGTACCTCACCTGATTTTGGAAGCAAAATCTCATCTGATTTTGGAAGCTACTCAGGATCACAGCCAGTTAGTACTTGGATGGAAGACCACCAGGAAACACCAAGTAACTCCAGGCATGTAAAGAATTCTAGTTGAAACCTTGTAATGAATTACAAGGCAGTGTCTTATGTTCTATGATTTTCGAGAATGTAACTTAGCGAGGAACTCTTCCTCCATCTTAGCCAGGTCTGTTTCATCATTACCACTCTGATGTGCAGGTGGTCCTTCAGCTGTTATTGGACTGCAGCTACCACCATCTTGCCCACTGGTCAGGCTGGCTGGGGTTACTGAGATTTGCATTCCAACAACATTTCGAGGGCCAACATTTGTTCATCCCTGCTCCAATAGGTTGCAACCATGTTGTCTACATCTGCATTTTAAAAGGTCACCTTCTATACCAGTTGGGTGGTTTTAGAAACAGCTGAGAATTAAGCCATTTCACACAGAAATGCTCACACATAGCGCATCCATGCAAAATATATGCTGGCATTTCTCAAGTTTGGTTTATATAATGCTGTCAATGCCAGGATCTGAATATGTTACATCTTGATATGACCTATTCCTCTGGATATAGGATATATAAACATATTCCTTGCTGGGCCAAGAGGTTGCCTAATTGACTACAGGACTCACCAACCTTTGAGCATTTCTAAAATACTCGATATTTGGGAACAAGCACAGTCTGGTAGAAAGATTCCTGCTACACCAGTGGGCTATGTATAAGGTACCTGATTACCAGCAGGAGGGGGAGGAGGGCCGTCTTGTAACATATTAAGTCTGCCTCTCTATGCTAAACTAATTTGGGGCTGGCATTTATGCCCCTAATTAAACTGGCAATCTACTCTCTAAACTGGCATTGTTCCACACTAACAGATGGTGAGGTTGGGAGTTAGGCCAGGACCATCCCTTGGTTAAGGATGGGGTTTTCAATATTGAAAGCTGGAATTTAGTAAGGCAAGCACTTAAGAAAATTGCATACACTATTCCAGCATTCCTGGCTGATGTAGAATTTGTGCATGTATGCTTGTATATAGGTATCTATTAATTCAACTCTGATTTGAATGGAAGAGGTCTACTCTGTTTGCTTTTTGCAAGGAATTCACATTTCTTGATAGACAGATAGGTCAGAGCTGAAGAAAATTAACATTATGCTAGGTCCATAATTTCAGAAGGCTCAGTATTGTAGGGTACATTGCATTTCCCCAGTGTTTTAACAATACCATCTTGTCACAAGAAACAACAGATGTTTTCCCACAGCAGCAATACCACAAACATCTATTTGCTAGTAGTTTTTCTGTCACTAGTGGCAAGTGTCACTTCTTGATCTTCTGCTCAAGAGGGAGCCCTGGTGGCACAGTGGTTAAATGCCTGTACTGAAGCCAGAAGGTTGTAAGTTCGATCCCTGGGTTCCAAGGTTGACTCAGCCTTCCATCCTTTGATAGGTTGGTAAAATGAGTACCCAGCTTGTTGATGGCAATTCCCTTACAGATTGTAAACAACTTAGAGAGTGCTGAGTTCACTGATAAGCAGTATAGAAATGTGCATGCTATTGCTATTGCTCCCCCATGATAATCCCCTATTGTGATCTTTGGACATTTCATTTACTTTTTATGCTTGTAATTGTTTTCAGTGTGTGCATGTCATTTAGGGCAGTCAAAGCGGCAACCTCCTGCCTGCACCCTGTTTGCCAGAGAACATCCTTTGCTGGGGCCTAGTCTTTTCCCAAACTGACCCAAACTGTTTCTATTCTTGTAGTCTCATGCAGGTCTTCTCTGTCTTGGCTGAGCAAATATTTCTCTCCTTCTCTTTCTCCTGCTAGGCTTGTCCCAGAAATTTTAGAAGAATGTAATTTAGTTAGGATCTGTTCCTGCATCTCTCTCCTTAACAGCCTGTCTTGTTTCATCACTAGACATTATCCTGATGTACAGGTAGGGAACCTGTAGCCTTTCAGATATACATCATGCAGGCAGCACATTTCCAAATGCAGGGCAGGGGTGGTTTGAAGGGAACAAGCAAATCCTGTTCTATTATTATTAATGAGTGCTCTTTCAATTCCTCCTCTACCATTCCCCCCTGAGATAGAGAGGGAAGGAGAAACATAGTGCTCAGCAGATGGAGTTACTCTAAAACAGTGCTATTCGAAATGGTGGTCCATAGACTGGTTCTGTTCCTGAGCCATCTGCTGCCACTCACTGAGAGCTTCCAGGAAATAAATATTTGTAGTCAAGGGGCACAAACATGTTGCCAGTCCTTGGCAACTGGTGCGGGATTACCAATCCCCCACATCACTGCAGCACTGCTGTAACAGGTAGGACTGCCTTTATAGAAGGGCCCTACTTCAACTACATTTGTACACAGCAGTGGTGATCAGATCACAAGATGCCCCCATCTTATCTGTCTTTACCTGCCATCCTTCATTAAAGACAATTATGGGACAGAATGGAAAGGAAATGGGCCTTCAGTGCTAGCAGAGTAGCAAGTAATAGGATGCTCTCTTTATTGTGAGCAGCTGCAAAGAGTGAACACCTCTAGCTAAGATGCTGTTTGCTACCATACCACCAAAGGCACACACCTTAATCATGACGTATTGCAAGTTGTGTTAAAAACAACAACAATAAGGAAAAATAATAACTGATCCATTGTTTCCCTGTAGATTCCTAGCTAGCCAACCAAGTATTTGTTTCAATTTAGTGCAATGTAGGTAAAGAAAAGACAAGAAGTTGTTTTATAATTAGTAATTTCCATTCCGTCTATATATGACACTGAAGTATCTTACTTAATTCTAATATTCGCATTTAACATTTTCAAACAAAATTATTTTCACTTATTGAAATTAGAATTCATTTCTTCCACTTTCAAAATACACTTCACATACTCCTATGCACCCTAAAGGTACGAGATCTCACCTGATATTGTAAGCTTAGCAGGGTCACCTCTGGTTTGTACTTGGATGGGAGACTGCCAAGGAATGCCAGGCACTCGAGGCTAAATTTCAGAGAAAGCAACTGGCAAAACCACCTCTGAGGATTCCTTATCAAAGAAAATCCTATGAAATGCATGGGGTTGTCATGGACAGGTGACTTGAAGGCACACAGGGCACATGTGCACACACACACCTACTCAGAATTAAAACTATTATGTTAAGCAGGACTTACTCATAGTTAACTGTTTACAGGATTACAGCCAGTGGCTGTCTCATTGATTAAACTGTTCAGACATCTGAGCTTGCTATTTCTATGATGCAGCCTCTTCTATTTAAGGTAGGTGCTTCCTATTCTTTTACAAGCGAGACAGTGGATACATGTAACATACCAATTACCAGCCATTCTGGTGAGAACTAAATGAAATTGCTACTCTGAGACACACAGATCAGATTGCACAAATTGCCTTAGGTCTGGTGAATCTTAAACAGATGGGCAGCTGTGTGTTATCCTCTGCTTACACTTAGCCTTTAAAGGAAATCCTTAGGGTAGGAACCGAACAGACGGCAAAGAGTGACATTTTAGTGTCAAGAAGAACACCCTCTTTGGTGACAAACGTTGGCAAATATTGAAGAGATTTTGCTGGATTCTAGATGGAATTCATTAAACAGGCCTGTGCTCAAAACAGTTCATTGGGAAGTGAAGAGGAAGGCTGTGCATGGTAAATGAAGGGTTTGGGGGAAATGACTGCAAGCATAATCAGCCTATGATTTTAACAGTTTCTTTAGAAGTGAGGGAACTATATGACATCATTGCACAAAATAGCTTTATCTATTTGTTTATTATTTGCTTTATACCCCACCTTTCTCCCAAAATGGGACTCAAGGTAGTTTAAAATGTAAGTTAGAACAAAATGGCAAAAATAATGTGTGGGACAAAGGACTAAAATGGAGAAAGGAAGGGGGACAAAAAAAATGTGGCAGCACCTGTAAGACTAACCAGTTTTTATTTTTGCATGAGCTATCTTGGATATAAACCTACTTCTTCAGATGCAGTTTCTGTATTTTTCCCATCCCCCTCCCTTCCTTCTTTTTATGATGCAAAAGACTAACACAGGCCCGATACAGACTGGTGCTATGCACCGGCCTGAGACCAAAATTAGGGCTTGGGAGAGCGGAGCGTCCGGACGCTCCCAAGCCCAACCACACTGTCCCTCTGTCAAGTCGCACAGTTACTTCTTTGAAAATATTTTAAAGCATTAAATGATCAGTCCCATTAAAACATCCATTTAAGGTCCTAATTTAAAACAATTAAAAACACATATCATATAAAAACACATAAACACATAAACAGGATATCATCAAGACATGTCAGCTCTGACATATTCAGGAAAGGCACAGCTGATGCACTAGTTTTATTTGTGCCAAAACCTGGACCTCCAGATTCAGAGCTGAGTGCAAGAGTATTCCTAAACTATGATCCTGAGATTTCAAGAGGAATGTGACCCCATCCATCACAATTTGAATCCTTGTTCCCTAATCTGCCTTATGACTGACCAGGAGCACCTCTGTCTTGTCTAGGTTAAGCTTCAGTTTGATCACCCTCACCCTTTCAGAACAGATGGATTTGAGTGTCATCTACATATTGGATGAGAGCAAGTGTGACATAATGATTTGAGCACTAGATTAGGACTCTGGAGGCCAGGTTTTGAATCCCAGCCTGGCCACAGATACTTACTGGGTGACTTTGGGGCAAGTCACACTCTCTCAGCCAGAGTGGTTGGATTTCCTCACAACAAAGGAGAACAAGGCACCACAAAATGTGGGACAGTCAAGAAAAAAAGTAGGACATTTACAAAATAAAAGCTAAAAACACTCATATAAATGTAAATTCAGGCTTCTTCATCATGCTCACAATGGAAGACATTTTGGAATTCCTCTTGGACAGACAGTAGAAATGTAGGACATAACATGGAAAAGAAAATTGTCTTTTCATCCTATGCTCAGCTTCAGAAGATGGTAATGGCAAACCCCCTCTGAAGAAATTTGCCAAGAAAACCCCATGATAAGGCCACCTTGGGATCTCCATAAGTTGGAAATGACTTGAAGGCACACAACATTGACAATGATACATTGGTGAAACAGAACTCCCAATCTCCAGACAACCTTCCCAGCAGTTTCATGTATGGTTGACCCTCCATATTTGCAGGTTTGACTTTTGCAGATTTGATTATTCACAGATTATTTTCTGCTGCTTCTGCTGCTGCTATATGCCATTTTAAATAGGGACTGCAAGCATTGCAAGACTGAGAGACTGTGAAAATGTGGAGAGGCTTGTAAGTCCCTATTAAAGATGGCATAGGGCAGCAATGTAGGTGGTGGCAAGCTCCCCCAGCCACATAATTCTGCTTTGCAAAGGAACCCCATTGCCTCAAAAGCATCCACAGTGGGATGAATGTACAGATCATAGTTTTTCTGTGTGTTAAATATGGTTTCGGGGAGCTAGAGTTAGATGCATTTTTCCACTTTCATGAGGGTCATGTGCCCCTAACCTCAATGAAAGTGGGGGGAAATGCAGCTAACTCTAGCCAGCTCAGGAAGAGAAACTGTTGAGCAGTGGGGCAGGCATTATTCTCTATTCTGTCCTGACCACCAACCTATAAGAAAACATATTCAAACCCAGCAGAAGGTAGGGTGGAAAACCTGGTGAGGGAGATAGAATCCAATAAATCATTTGCAACTCTACCTTCCTGCCCGCCTCTGCCTTTTCTGCTGCTCCAAGAACAACCCAAGAAGAACCCAAGAATTTCCAAGAACATCCATCTCTGTTTTTGGGAATCAGTCATTATATTATTCCAAACAGAAATCCTGTCCCCATCTTCATTCTAATCCAGGTAGTCCCAAAGTGTTGACTTATTTCAGGAATCATTGAAAATTTATATTAAAATTTATTTGGTTCTGTCTTTCCATCAAGGAAAGACAATTTCATATCTATCTGATAAAATCTGTGTCTTGTCACTTCAATCTAAAGCTATTGATGATGGATTGTCCAATGAATCCCATGCTAGACCCAGAAAACTGTAGCAACTAATCTCCAGTTGTCACTATACCCTTTTGCAAATTGATTTTAAAGGCATTTTAATGTGTTTGGCATTGTGATTGGCTTTTTAAAATCATTCTTTAGCTGCTTTTTAATTTTTTAAAAAAGCCTTGAAATCTCTGAAAATGGTAGTATACAAATGTTTCAAGCATTTTATTTTTTTAGTTAGGGGCTCCTTAGACTGGCCATTAAGGCTTTTGGGGTGGAGTTGGGACGTTGTGTCCACATGATGCACACCCCAAGTCTGTCCCCCAGGGCACTGTGATGCTGCACACTGCTCCACACAATGTGCACCATCACAGCACTCCTCTGGTGCTGAGTCTGCACAATGCAGCCCCGAAGGAACGCTGTATAGTTCTGGTGCTGTGGCTATCGCCCTCTTTCCAGGGCACAAAAAGGAGTCACTTTTAGCTGCTCCTTTTTGCATCCTGGAAAGGCTGGATCGGAGCCACAGCATGCGGTTGCCACAGCCCCAATCCGGCTAGGAAAGGGGCGACATTGCACTGTCCCTTAGGGGCTGTGTGTACAGCCCTTTAGTTAGTTAGGTCCAAAGCACACTGCAGAAATGATCCAGTATGAGACTGCTCTAACTGCCCTGGCTCAGTGCTAGGGAATCCAGGGAACTGTAGCTTATTGTGGCACCTGAGTTCTCTGAAGAGGAATCTAAATACCTCAAAAAAACTTCAGTTTCCAGAATTCCCTAGCATTGACCCAGGGCAGTTAAAGCGGTCTCAAACTGGATTATTTCTGCAGTGTATTTTGCGCCTTGGTTAGCTGGAAAAAAGACAAACTATCCAACAACATATCTTACCTGTCTCCCATGATTGTCTTTTCCACTTTAATTATCTGAAGGGCGTTCTTTTTCAAATACCTCTTACACATTATAGGAGATTAGGCTGGAGGGATATAATTAAGGAACTTTGAAAAGAAAGTGAAAAATTGTGGTTGATAGTGAGAAAGCATATAGAGGGGCTTTTAAAAAGAAAGATGGAGATGAGAGACAGAGCAAGAAAGCTGAGGTCTAACGTGATGACAAAAGTGGGGAGAGAGAAGAGCACAAGATGGAATGTAACAAGAGATCAAAGATGACAAGTACAGAGGGGCCAAGACACTCAAGGCTTTGAAAGTAAGAAGCAACAGTACAAATTTGGAATGAAAGATAATACAGGGAAGTGAACTGTAAAGAGGCACAATATGATCAAAGCACTGTGCTAGATGGATAATGTGGGCAGCTGAATCCTGAATAGTAACAAAGATTTAATGTGGGAGAGAGGAAGACCAGAAAATATAATATTACAATAATTTAACAGTGAAAACAATTATACCCTAAGCCAGTGCCTTTGCGGAGGAAAAAGAAAGAAAAGTGATGGATTTCTGCATTGGAAAAAAAAAATGCCAGGAACAAATTACATTTGATAAGAGAGGGGAAAAAAATGATACTCAGGCAATGAGCCTAGCCAGAGTAGTGGGAAATTAAACTATCAATATTAGGGGAAAGATAAGAGAGCCAAAAAGTTTGTCTATATCCAGTTTAAGATGTATCTTGCAAGCAGAAATTGCAAAGATACAAATTAACAGTTACCAAGGATAAAGGGAACTGAAAGAGTTCTGAGTATTGTTGGGCTGGAAACAATAAAAGAGAACAGAAAAGCATGAATTTACCAAGAAATAAACAGCAAAAAGAGGACTAAGAATACTCACAGAAGCCTGTGGGATGCACAGAAGGCGAAGGGAAGGAGAAAGATGCCAACTAGCACCAAGTCTTTATGAAGTGTCTTTTTGAGCATTTGTATGTTGAAACATGCGTACAAAATAATAAGTAATAGGTTGAGTATCCCTAATCCTAAATGCTTAGGACCACAAGTGTTTTGGTTTGGGGTGTGGAATTTTGGAATACCTGTATTTGCAAATATGTACAACATTAGATATCTTGGAGATGGGGTCCAAATTTAAACACAAAATCTATTTCTTTTTCAAATACACCTTACACATAAAGCCTGAAGGTAATTTTATACAATGTTTGTTTTATTAATCTTGTGTGCGAAACAAAGTTTGTGTACATGGAACCATCAGAAAGCAAAGGTATCACTATCTCAGCCACACATTGAATACGTTTTGGCTTTTGGAATATTTTAACTCTGGGTAAAAGAAACCCCACCTGTATCTATTTTTCAGGAAAGATGTACAAATGTACAGTTCTAAACACCAGAACTAGGATTTGAGAACAAGTGTCTCTCTTAGGAGTATTGTACTCCTTCTCTAGAGATATACATCTAACAATTTCTACACTTGCACACATTTTAAGGCTCCAGTAAGCAGTTCATTTGCATGGCAAGCATATAGAGAACAATAGGTATTTCATGGAGAACTAGTAAGTGTAACTGAGAAAACAGTAGAACAACGACTGCCCCTTTCAGCAGTGACTGATACCCATCTCTTTGACCCAACCATTGTTGCTATGTTTCAGTGTGGCCTCCTACTGAGTCTTGTCCCACTCACATAATCTTTCCAGTGTTTTAAAAGGACACAGGTGAACAATGCAGTCCATTTCCATCTAAGGCAGATGTTTGGGGAGGAATGGTGTCACCCCCCCCCTTAGGGTGCCACATATTGTGGCCCTCAACACCCACCCCAAACCCCCTAGTGACACCCGTGCATGGGAGGACATGAGAAGACCCTTTCTCTTGTGGCAATCTGGTTGTGGAATTCCCTCCCTCTACAGGATCGATAGACACCAACATTAGAATCATTTCAGTGCCAAATTAAAACCTGGCATTTTACTAAAACCTTCAGGCCAAATTGGTTTTATCTAGGCTGCATTCATTTCACAGTTATATCATTCAAGATTGTTTTAACTAGTTTTAAACTATCTGTGTTTAAACTGGAAAATGATTTACTAGATTTTTGTAACCGTTCTAACCAGGATCTGCCAGCTGCCTTTACAAATGCTTTTGATACCACATGTTGGAGATACCCTCTTTCAATAAGGTGTTCTGACAATACATGGGACTTTGAGTTCTTTCTTAAATTCTTTCTTATTAACACCGTTCTATTTTAACCTGAGGAATGGACCATAGTGGAGGTTTTGTCTCATTACTCTGGGATGTGAACTATTAAATCTGAGATAACTGTGGATATCAGTTGTCTTTCTGTATAGAGAGGTAATGAGATCATCCCCTTCTTTTAAAACCATCAAATTGAAGAAAAAGAAGAAGAAGAAGAAGAAGAAGAAGAAGAAGAAGAAGAAGCAGCGAACCTCTGTGCTACTGAAATGAAAATCAAAATGGTATGTTTGTTAATGGTATTGATTGTGTCATGAAAATATTGAGTATGTATTCCTGTTCCTAGTTACAGTGAAGGGACCATGCCAATGACATATAGACTAATAAGTCAATGGACTTCAATGTCAAGTTCCATGTAAAAGAGTCATGAGAAAGAAAGAAACCATCTGGTATATATGGAAAACTGGAGTGGGAGTACATACAAAGTAGTCTAAAGAAATGTTAATTTCTCACACAGGTAAATCTTGTTCCAAGCCAGACACCTAACTGCCTAGGACTGGGCTAAAAACAGAGCTACTTTCTTCACAAAGTGTTCATTTATCCTTCTCCTATCAGCAACCCTGAAAAACATACCTAGACAAATTACATGTGTGCAGATGTTTAATTCTGACAACCATTACTTCCTTTATCCTCTAGACAAATCTAGTTAACTCCAACACTGAGGAGAAGAAGCCAACACCTGAGCCACTTTTTGATTCTGATTTACTGCCAGGAACAGAGGTGTCAGCTGTTTGCAAAGTTTTCCATCTGTTGCCTTTTATCAAAGCAAGATGTCTGGAAGGGAAATATACAATGAATGAAAATGCTGTATATAGCTAAGGACCTATGAAAAAAAAATCCAGGTATTTGGTGAAAAATGAGAATACTCTAATTTGCAGCTATTGTTGTAAGCTTTTTTTCTGGCAGGTTTCTGGCCGTTTTGATAGAATGCCAGGCAAAAATTGATACAGATACTGTTCACTTTACTTTCTAGCAGGAGGTGGCAACTGTTGAATTCCTCTTCTCCCATGTGCATTTACCCCAACTTTAAGATTTGTTTGGAGCACTCCATATCAGAAAGTAGGTGGCTGGATGGGCTTTTTCTGTGGTGACACCATGTTTCTGTAACAATCCCCTCAAAGAGTGTCATAAGGTACCAACACTGATGACTTTCAAGAGACAGGTATGAGTTATCCTACGCATGGATATCCATTTGCAGTTTACATCCCTATTGCTTCCAACGTAGATAACATAAGAAGCTGGCCTACACTGAGTCAGACCACAGGTCTATCTACTTAAGTATGATCTACATTAACCAGCAACAATTCTTAAGGGATTCAGAAAGTAATTCCTATATAGAAGTGCTCCGGACTGAAGTGGGGAGACCTTCTATATGGAGGAATGTCTGCCTTCTGGGCTGTTGCCATCTTCTCTGCTTTTATTGGTCTGTTGGCATGTTTGTTTCCTCTGAGCTGTTTAGCCTTCTTTATCAGAGAGCTCTGGTGCCACAAGAAACGACAAATCCCAGGATTCAATAGGACAGAGCCGTGACCGTTAAAGTGGTGTAAAACTGCATTAATTCTGCAGTGTAGTAGCAGCCAAAATGGAGTCCATCCATTAGGCTATCATGTTTTTACAGTGGCAGTCATTTTCCCTGGCACAAATTCAGGACTAATGCTGGGAACTGATATGAAGGTCAACCCGGTGTGAGTGTTTTTGTGCTGTGAGTGCAAAATCTGATAACATATAGCTGGAGTTTTGTTTGACATTTGTGGCACAGCAGCTTCCACTACTGAATACAAAAAGCTCCCCCCACCCCCCCAAAAAAAGAAGACGCTGAAATAGTGGCTTGACTCTTTGGTATTAGGATTGTTGAAGCAGAAACAGTATACCTGTGCTTCTTTGGGTCACAGCCTACACCTTCTCTATAAACTCATTCATCATGTGTGCTGCTTGCCATTTAACACTTCAGTCTTAAACAATGTTCCATTGATTGATTTCAAGGAAACCTACTCCCAAGCAAGTGTATTTTGGATTGCAGCTTTAGGGTGCAGGAGAAGAGATGTAGAGAGCCTTAAGAAAAGCGGAATTGACCACCATATTGTGTAAATGCCAGAGGGATCTGCTTAACCTGTATTCCATAATATATAACTATTAAAGACCAAGATACCAAATTAGGGAGAAAAAGAACACAGGACTCATAGGAGGAATATTCCTTCCATTAATCAAGCGAACAACCAACATGAATTCTCTTTGATAAGATGCAACTCACAAAGAATGATTCATGTCCAGTTTTACCACACATCCAGGTATGAAAGTGATTGCCAACCAAAAAAAAAACACCACCCTGCTTGGCTAGATTTAAATTGTGAAGCCATCAGCAGTTTATCAGTAGTCTATCACTAGAGAGATCTGTAGGACAGGAACATCATATTGTGTACTAAATCAAAAGAGAGGAATGTGTGGCCCACCAGATACTGTTGAACTGCAGTTCACATCTGTTACACACTGAGCCAGTTTAGATACAGTATTAAACTGCAGTTCAATGTGAGGCAAACCTTGCGCTTGTACATGCACCCATCTCCTCATGTGCCTGCAAGGAATTCAGTACCTTAGGACTGGAGTGTAGCTTTGACCTGGCTTCCGGACTCTTAGGACGCATGCATTATTTAAACAGCATACCTCCAAAGTGACCTGAAGCAGCTTTATTATGGTCTGTCTGTATGGGGCTTGTGGTAGTCTAAATTGTGTGCACACACATGTGTATCTTCAAATCACCTGTCAACTTATGGTGAAGCCATGTATTACATAGAGCATTCAAGGAGTACTCAGAGGTGGTTTTGCCAGTTCCTTCCTCTCAAATATAGCTTACAGCGCAATCCAGCTTTGGAACTTGTAGTTTCAAGTTGGCTTGTTTCAAACAAGCTGCAGTCAATCATCATCCGATCAGTGAGGGTTTCCTCCATGCCTTTCTCTGAGTTTGATTCATCCAGGGTCATTCAGTGGGTTTCCATGACTGAATGGGGATCTGAATTGTGGTTCCAAAACACATTGTAGAAATAATAATGATAATAATAATAATAATAATAATAATAATAATAATGCTAAATATTTATTTGTATCCCGCTTCTCCCTTTTTGAGGATCGAGGCGGGTAACAGCAAATCAAATAACAATTACATAAACAATAACAAAAATAATCCAGTTTGAGACCACTTTAACTGCCCTGGATCAATGCTTGTTGTATAACATAACCTATATTCAAATGCTCTTGCCTTCACCAGATAAAACTTTCAGACTTAAATCTCTGACTACTTTAGATTGGTTTATTACATATTGAGTCAGATCACTGATCCATCTAACTCGCTATGGCCACTTCCAATGGTCTGCAGGTCTCCAGGGTTTTAGGAAGGATTATTTCCAAGCCCTCCCTGTAAAGCCTTGCTATTACCTACCAATCTTCCACCTAAGTATTTATCTGGCTCAAGCCTGCTGTGCTTCCAAAATCAGAGAACCCACCACCTCAACTGATAACTGCATTGAATTCAAATTGCTCTTCCTTGTTCCAGTGTGAAAATATACAAAGGGGAAAAGCAGCCACGTCCTGGTTGCTTATTCCTCCCAGGCCATCATTAATGAGAAACTGGTTGCAAAACAACTGCTAAGAGAATCAAGCTGGGCTATTATTATAAACTAAGTTTGCAGTTTGTGAGGTGAGGCATGAAGTAAAAGAGCATCCTCTCTCTTTAGTTCAGCTCACAAGAGAGCTGTATCCCTTTTCAGCTGGAATCTGACCCCCTGCCCTGCCTTCCAAGCAGTCAGGCCAAAGTGAGTATCATCTGCTTTCCAAGAGAACATTAAATTCTGTGCTGTGCGTTAAGGGCATTGGATATGCATGGTTCTAATAAAGCTCTGTGCAGAGCAATAGATTAGATCTTTAGATTAGATTTAGGAAGCAACAAACCTTTGAGTGGAGGGATATCTGAGAAAAAACTGTTCTTAATGAAACTAGGAAAAGTTCCTCCTCACCAGTCTTTAATAAATACAAGGAAGACATTTGCACCCACAGTTGTTTTTATTTTGCTTTGAACTACTTTTTTTACCTTGCACACTAGCTAGAGTTTAATCATTGGAATTTTGTATATAGGTTAATACATTTTAATATTTTAAATGTGTAATTGTTTTAACTTTCAAAAATGTTTCATTGCTTTTTTTTAAACTTTGTACTTTCTAATGCTTTCATGTTGTTTAAAATTTTATTGTTTTAAATTTGCTATTATGTGCCTTGAGTCCCTATCTTGGAGGAAAGGTGGAATATAAATAAATAAAATAAGTAATAAATAATAATAATAATAATAATAATAATAATAATAATAATAATAATTTCAAGTACTGATACAATGTCAATGTTTGCATGGTCCAAAAACTGAGCAGGGATGGGATGTTTAACATGGCAATTTCTCAAACTTTGTTCCTAGTACATTTTCTTTCCCCTGTTGTCTCTATTGCATTCTGTTCCTAGTTTTCATGAATTTAGCTGATTTTATAGCTTTTCAGAGAGCTGGTGTTGGTGTAGTGGTTTGAGTGTTTGACTAGGACTATGGGAGACCAGAGTTTGAATCCCCACTCAGCCATGGAAACCTATTGGGTGATATTGGGCAAGTCACACTCTCTCAGCCTAAGAGGAAGGCAATGGCAACACCTCCCCTCCTTTGAAGAAATCTTGCCAAGAAACCCGCATGATAGGGTTGCCCAGAACTGACTTGAAGGCACGCAACGAATTGTATTTTAACTTTATGTGAGCTGCATTGAAGTTCCTTTTTAAAGTCCATATACGTGTTTATTTTCTTATGCATATTGAACAACAAATGCATTTGGCTGAACGCCAAACACCCTCTCCGAGTATGAGTCCCACTGAACTCTGTGGGCTTACCTCTAAGGAGATACACACTGTAAAGCCACAATGAATGTGTGTCAGTAGCAAATGAAATGCTTTTGCCAAGACTGCAGTGAGTAATTGCTAACATTGTTATATGCCCACTTAAGAAAAACTGCAGCTAACTAGATGAAGGTTTTAAAGCAAGAGAAAGTCAATGCCAAACATTTCAGTAATTAATTCCAGTGTAAGTAAGGCACAGAAGATGGCTTTTCTATTCCCTTTCAGTTAAAAGCAAAGCTCATGGCAATAAATAAATATCGCCAAGGGCCATTCTAAGGGATTAGAGAAGGGGTGAAGAAACATAACACTTGCATTGGTCATTAGAACTAGCAAAGGGAAGTAATTTTTTTGTTGACCCACAATCAGTCATCTAGCACAATGGCAGAGAGCCAATGACTGCTATAAATGCATCGTATATGAGTGCAAGTAATGTAGCAAGTGACAGTCTGGAACGATTTATGCTCTGCTAATGTTCTTAAAACATTTTCAGATAGTGATGGACTGAAGGTAGAAAATGGGTGTGCTTGAGTTAAATAAGCAAAGATGTAAACATAGTCAAAGTACACACACACCGAAAAAAACTTCTCATATGCAGTCTAGGAACAGTATCCCTGGCTGGCACTTCCTTTAAGTTATTGAGTCATCCTTCATACATTTCCATTATAACCTTAAAATGTTACAGTTCTATAGTATGTGTACATAGCCAGAAGGACTCTGGAATGAAGCCAGGGACATTGTCAGAGAGGAATGCCAAAAGACACTATTTGTAGCCAAAAAGAAAGAGAAGCCTGAATAGATAACAGATGAAACTTTACAAGCAATGAAGAACAGAAAAGAAGCAAAATTTAAAGATGACAGAAATAGAAATAGAATAGAAATGTTCAAAGACTTCTGCATAGGGAAAAGGTGGATTACTGTAATAATCAATGCAGTGAAACAGAAGCTAACAACAAAAAAGAAAGAGCAAGAGATCTTTTCTACAAGAGCAAAGGAAAATTTAAAGCAAGACTGGGGATGCTCTATGACCAGCAGGAAAACATGACCAAGAAGAAATAAAAAGGCAATGGAAACAATAGATCGAAGAACTATATAAAAGGGACAAAAGGGTGACAGATTTATTTAAAGAACTATATGATGATGAACCTCCAATTTTAAAAAGTGAAGTGAATGCTGCCTTCAGAATACTTGAGAGAAATAAGTTATCAGGAACAGGACGTTTACCAATATAGTTGCTACAAATTACAAAGACAGAATCTACTCTATTTCTAACTAAAATCTGCCAACAAGTCCATGTACAAAACAATGTCCCACAGAATTGAAATACTCAGTATACATTCCAATCCCCCAAAAGGGGGACACCAGGAAATGCATTAATTTGCATTCAAACTGATGCTCAAAGTTCTACAACAAAGATTTATAACATATATAGAGTGAGAAATGCCAGCTGCCCACGCTGGGTTCAGGAAAGGAAGAGGCACTAGGGATAATATAGCAAGGTGTTAAAAACCATACCAGGGAGGGGGGAGATGAAGATGTCAGTGATAGGCCTTCATTTTGATGCCGTTGTTCTTTGTGGGCTATAATGTGGTATCTTGAAATCCAAAAACAACAACAACAACAACAACAAACCAACCCCACCATCTAGGGGTAGCTGTGTTGCCCATATAGCAAATCCAATAACATCCAAACAATGATCCTTTTATTGGACAATCTACTTGATTTGCTATATGGCCATCATGGCTACCCCTGGATGTTTTTTTGGATTTCAAGATACCCATTATAGCTGTAACAGGGGAATCCTAAAGAGAGAGCCAGTGGACTGGGAATTTAATATTTGAGATTTCTACCTCCAACAAAGGTAAAACTATTTTTTCCCTCTCATACTGGGACTGGATTGGCATGTTTTACCCAAAGAGACAGCCAAGGCTTTGTTACAAATGGGAGAGGCTGGCTGTGGCACAACCTGGAAAGACCTTGGAACCTGTGTGTTTTGCCTCCATCCAATGGCTGGTTGGACGAAGGGCACTAGTGATTGGTGTATAGAAAAAATTAGCATGGAGGATTTGATGCAAATCTAACCAACTGCACCATGCACATTCTCGTCTTGCATTCCTTTGTAGGCACTATAAAACAGTTTAGGGAACAATTGTGAAAGAAGAACTATTTTTAGAGCAAACATAAAGAAAGCTATTAATAGGTTACTTTGCTCAGAACAATAGAATAATGTGACCAAATTTTAAAACAGATTAGGGGACACATTAGGAATGGGAAAGAGAGGAAACAGGATATTGCTCATTGTCTCAAGACCATAGAATAAACAGTTTTTTGTTGTGACCTATAGAGGCACATGAGAGGACTGTGTTTGAAACAAACTGTTCACCATAGTAAAATTTAAAAAAACAACAAAATATAAAGGAGTAATACAAAGCTCTTCTTATTTTGGTGGCATGTCCAATTGTAGTCTTGTAAATATTTTCACTTGAGAACTTTAGGCATCTCTCAATAAAGACAGGAGAAAGAATAATGTAGCAGAGTGACAAAGTATGAAATCTGATCTAGGAAATCAATTCAAACCTCACATCATCAAGAAAATTTCTCGAAGACCTTAAGGAATCAACTGTTCTTTCTGTCTGGACACAGGGGATACTGTAGATAAAGTGGGATCTGCACATAAGTAGGATATGCACATAAAGAAGAGGCTTGGTTCTGCTTCTTGTCATGTCGCCTAGGATATAAACAGAGGGATCTGCTGAAGAGAGGACTGCTGCCTGTAACGGAGTCTAATTGAGGTTGGATGCAGAATCTGTTAATGGAAGGCAGACCTGATCCTGGAAAATTTCTCTGTCAGATGTTGGGTGGGTGGGTGTGTCAGGGGAGGAGTTGTTTTCAAAAGTCCCACAGCTTAGGCACACAGGCACACCAATTCACGCAGCGTTACCTAACTCTCTGCTTAGCACTTGAAGGGGCCACTATGGGGAAAAGGTTGCTGAGACATTGTTTTTTACTGAAGCTGTACCCACCTAAATCAGGATCCAATCCAAAGTGTTTTGCCAAGCTGGAGCACTTTGTTGCAAAGTGCACAGATCCTAGGTACAGTCAGATAGTTGTGTTTCTTAGCTGGAAGCGTGAAAGGCAAAATGGCTGGGACACAAATGTTCCTTTGTTGTTTCTTCTCTTCATCTTCAGCCTTGGAGTCACAAAAATATACTACCATCTAGACCCA
This sequence comes from Sceloporus undulatus, assembly GCF_019175285.1. Lineage (NCBI taxonomy): Eukaryota > Metazoa > Chordata > Lepidosauria > Squamata > Phrynosomatidae > Sceloporus > Sceloporus undulatus. The sequence continues at coordinate 180,472,419 of NC_056522.1, read as the reverse complement.
GTCTTCTTAAATTTCCTTTTCTTCTTGTGGCCTGAAACAAACTGGATGTTCCTGTTAGCTCTCCAGCTGTTTAGAAGAGAGCTGCCTTTTGATGGCCAAATCACTCGGTTAGCAGTGGGGGCAGAAAATCCATCCCAACCTGCTAGGTGATGACTGCTGCCTGTGGGGATGAACCAGAATGTTTACCCAGCTAATAAATCTATCCATAAATTGGGACAACCCCAGAGGAACAGCAACAGAGTGGTGCCAATCTGACCTGCTGAGAGGCTCACAGCAGCAACAGGCTGTAAAATATGAAGTGCTAGCCTGCTACTGACTTCCTTGGCTGTCCTGCCTGTAAAAAGAAAAACAGGGGCTTCGTCATCTCATCCACTGATTATCCCTGGAGACTGTGAGCTTGGATGAATAATAGATGGCAAAACTTCAATTCTTTGTTGTTGTTATTGTGAATCATGTACTACTAATCAGTTAGCTCTGCAGTGATCACATTGTGCAGTGTGCTGACTTTTTTTTAGTGTTTACACTTGAGAATCTGCCCTCTTGAATGTTTTAAAAGTATAGTGCTGTCCAACAAATAATGACAAGGACCAGAGGGATAACCAACATCCATTCTTCAAGTTCTGCAGAAACAGCAGAGGAGAAAGGACAGTTTGCAAAGTCAGTCTGAAGGGGAGAAAATACACAAGGGAATGAGAAGAACCAATGTGGAAAGCAATTTTTATATCAAATTAAACTTATTCATAAGCAGTGTGCAAGTGGAAAGCTGAATAGTGATTCCTTTGAAGAAATAGACCTAAATCCAATGGCTAGTCTCAGCTAAACTAGCGAATCAGTAGAATTTATATAAACATTTTCTCAAGTTTCAGTTTATTCAGTGGGTCTGCTCTAATTGGGACTAGTAATTGCATTTAGGTCAGTGATATGTGCATAGCTCCAGGCCCAGGCCATTTTGTACCCCAGGGTCCCTGCATCCTTAGAGTATCCCAAAAATGAGATTTGATTTTTTTTTTAAATTTTGGTTTTGATCACAAATACCAATTGTGGCACTCAAGCTTTTGGGGTGCCATTGGCCATTTTATTTCAATTGGGGTGTTTTCATCTTTCAAAAGCTTACCCCACACTTCCTTGCCTTCAAATAGGATGCAACTGTGCAGTCACTTCTGGTTTGAGGGGGAGAATGCCTTGTCTAGACCCAGAACTGATTAGAAAAGTTGCAAAAAGGCCCTCAAATACTGTGACATACCACTAGCACATCCAAAACCTCAGGAAGGTCACAGTTGGCCATTTGTGGGTGGAATGACCCCTTCAGTTTAGGATGTACTCCAGCCCCTGGCATTTTTCTCCCTTGATTTAGGAAAAAGCTGAGTTTTTGAAAATCAGAGCTACTGTACACAAAACAGAGGTGAAGCATTAAAGAAGTTTTCAAGAACACCAGTACAATATAACAGACCAAAGCTAGTCATTGTTGCTGTTGTCATTATTTGCCATCAACCTGGCTTCAATCAATGAATGAGAGACCTCCATGACCAATGTCCCTCAGTAGCTCTGATTGAGTCAATTCATCCATAACATACTCTTCCTCTTTTCCTAGGCTTTTGCACTGCAGTCATGTAAGCTAAAAATAAAATGGTAACAAACCGGCATAGGAGCAGTCACCACCACACTTCTTTCTTTTGTGGGACTGGGGCTGCTGCCGGCATCATGCTCCATTCCTGTCTTCTTCCTTAATACCTCTCTCCTTCTCTTATGCCTTGCCTAGCATGCCTTTTGGGGGGTTTTCCCTAACATTTTTTTATGAAATTACAGAGCTCCACAGCCCCTTTCTGGTCCATTCAAATGTTTTTTTGAAATTTTGGGGTGTTGGTGCTCCAAAATAGTGTGTAAAAAGTTGGGTGAAATTTTTTTTAAAAAGAAGGGAGATGATGGAACGGGGGGAGGAGTCAGACACACCATATAACTGCCAATTGCACTACTGCCAAGAGAATGGCTTTCCACAATCGCAGCAGTGCGCGACTGGCCTTTCATTCATGGGCTTCCCCTGCAAATGAAAAGAGAGACACAGTAGGGACAGGGCAGCTATGGGAGGGAAGTGGCGTCATGTGATCAGCATCACTAATGCCACTTCCTTCCCATGAGAATCATGGCTTAAAAGCCACATGAGATAAAGCCCCTATTGTCTTTCACTTTATAAAGGACTGCCATCTTTTCCAATGAAGCTTAAAGTGTGTCCAAAGTACAAGGGTTTCAGTTTAGTAGTCTTGGCTTCTAGTGACAATTCAGGCTTGATTTGCTCTCAGACCCATTTATTTATCTGTTTGTTCATCTGTAGTATTCTCCTTCAGCCCCAAAGTCATATTTGTTGAAACAAATTTAGCAGATTATAAGATCTGCTTCAAGGTTCTTTATTCGATAGTGGCAGAGAATATGGCATTAATCCAAGCCTGAATTTGGTTATTTAATTCAATATTCACAAGTTACATTCAATATTCACATGTGGCTTTCAGTGCATGCACAACCTGTGCACAGATTGTCAATCTGTGCACTTCTGATTCACTGCAGCATTCAAAACCCACGTATGCATTTGCTGCTTGTGTGCAGAGCTCAACTGGAGACAGGGACATAGGCAAACATGTGAGCTCTATGGCATTCCAGACATTTGTATGTTGAGCATGAAGGTCTGTATAGGACTCGGCAGCCATATCTCGTTGAAAGTCTGTATTCCTGATCATGGAAGCTCTGAAATGAGGTTCAACTGACTGAGGTTACAGAGTTCTGTCCATACCTTCACACTTGAGTGCAACAGTATGAGAAGCTACTAAATGCTTATTAATTTGGGAGAACAAAGCTTATACCCCACTCATATCTTTGTTCCTTGCATAGTCCTAAACATGATCAGGCAAACACCCACAGAAAGCTTTAGAGTACATATAAGCACTGTACACAGATTCCCTATATCTGCACATTTGTCACAGTTAATGGCATATACATGTGTTCGGGGGTTTCTGAGTTTCCAAGTGGCCATTTTGCTCATTAAAGGGCACTCCTTTAGCTGAATGAACATGTAAGAGAATATTTTAATCGTTCCTTTGGTGTTCTAATATGCAAAGTTCTTGATAAATAATGGAAATGAAGAAATTTTGGTCTTAAAAAAAATTCAAGCAATTACCATAAAAGAGCTGCTGTTACTCTCCACCAAAGCATATCTTAGTATATTTGGTGAGGCTTGCTAAATGTTATGGTCTGTGGGGAAATCACCCAACTGTTGTTGTATGTAGCTTTTCAAGAACCTGTCCACTGAAAACACTACAATGAAGCTTTGACACTTTACGAGTAAGAATGAAAATATATTGTATTTGGTGACAATAATTTATTTAATGGAAAAGAGGGAAGGAAGTAATTGTAACTATACAATTTAAGGCAAGCCTCTAAACCAAAACAAGCCATTATAATGAGATGGAGTTCAATAAACCACTAATTCAATAGTGAAAGATTAAAATCTCTCCTCTCGAGCCTGTCTGCTATTCCACACCCCTTGGCTGTAATGAAGCTGTAGGTGTCAGACTGTCCCTCTGCAGTCTCAAAGCTGCTGCACTGATGGTATTTAAAACGCAGTTCTCTCCACTAGTTTCTCTTCTAGGTGGTGGGTTTTTTTTCACACTCTCTGTGGTTTTTCTTTTCTCGGATTTTTAAAATTCTCCTTCCAAATTGTCAGATGAAAAAACAGACCTCATCAGAACGTTCAGCTCCATGGAGCCAAAAAAGAATGGTGATCCAAGTATGCTGTACAGAGCTACGATCTACATACCTACCTACATACATACAGTGAGCATGTGTTTATAATTCCACACAGTTACATATACATGCATTCAGCCCAGGTACAATGGTACCCATAAAGGTTGGCAGAGACCTCATGCAGAGGCCTGATGATGACATTGGTATATAAATTCCTATCCAGCCCTTCCTCCAATGAATTCAAGGTGGTGTACATCCTCTTCTGACTGTACACTGTACAGTGACTGTATCCTCTTCTGAGGATATGGCAGGCACCTTTTGTTACCACCACCACAACTTTCTCCCTTAGCCTATACCTTTTGCAGCAAGAATCAGGCCAGATATGTAAGGAACCCCCACACCAACCAAGTTAATCTCTTGATTTCAGAGAGCTCCAGCCTTCCTCCTCTTTTCCCTCCGAATTCACAGCACATATACACATACAAACAAATGCCTGTATTTGATTTCATTTGTCTCCTATATCCTTAATGCTGTTTTCAAAAACTGAAGAGATCTAATCTGGGGTCTGGATGCCTAACAATTTCTTATCTCCCTCCCACTCTCATTTATATGCTGTAGCAATTGTAGTACTATAGGGTTTTTGTGTGTGTGTGTGTGTGTGTGTGTGGGTGTTTTTCAGGCTATGTGGCCATGTTATGGAAGAGTTTATTCCTGATGTTTTGCCAGCATCTGTGGCTGGCAAGTTCCCTTTGCTTACTAATATTACAGACTAACAGGGCTATATTTCTGACGTTTGTCAGTAATAAAGGTTTCACAATTATATATCACATTATACATAGCTATGGTGGACAACTTTAAAATAGCATTGCATTACTTTGTTTTTCACAGCAGACATCTCTGATAAGGTCACCCTGCTTGACTGCTACCAACAATGGCCTAATTTCAGTACGTAGCTTTTTATCGCGGTTTTTGAGGTGCATTGATTATATAGCTTGACTGGGCTACCTTTCCTAATTTCATGTACTCTATTATATATATATATATATATATATATATATATATATATATATATAGAGAGAGAGAGAGAGAGAGAGAGAGAGAGACTATGTTAAATTTTCTTCAGCTGTCAAACTTTGTTTTACTGCTTATACCCCATCCTGAGGTCTTGTGATAAAGGGCAAGACATAAATATTTTATTTTATTTTTAAAAAATCACATTTATATTTTACATCCCACTACATAAAACACGAGCAAGCAAGAGAGAGAGAGAAGTAGTATTAATGAGTAAAATATCTGGGTTTTTTCTAACCCTTAAAACTGCTACCCTTTCCTTTCAACTGAAAATGTGGTCATACTTTTTACAGTACTATTTTTGAACCATTTGAATGGTCTTTCAACTGACAGTCTGATAGCTGTTGACAATATAGCACTCCAGTATGTAAAGTTGTAGAAAACTATGTCCATCAGTTAAGACAACCATTTTAACTCTATGTACTATCACATATCAACTATATGAATCATCTTTTGAATTATAGCTACCCAGGATCCCTTCTACAAGTACTGAATGTGTGCAAGGCAAAGGTGTGGTCAGTCCCAACATATGATGTAGAGATTTGGTTGGTCTTTTTTTATTAAATTCTAAGAACTTAAAAGTGACCCAAAACCATTTTTTGCACATTATTCTGAGTGGTCCCATCTTGTCCAGATCTGAATTTGGAATTATGGCAGTTTGAGACCAAATTCTGTTACGGTTATACAATAACTGGTTCAAGCTAGCATCAGTGGCTGAAAATAAGCCTTCAAAGAAGTGTTTACAAGAAAAGCTGGCTAACAAGATGGAATCATCCTAGTTCTATACATTTACAAGGATGTTAGCCTAACCATGGTTTCAGTTTGTCGTCCTAATGGGGAACAACAATAGTATATATGAAAAACTCTGTCAAGTTAAGAATCAGTGACATCAGACAAATGCAAATGCTAATAGATAGGTACCACTTCTCAGTGGGAAGGTAACAGTCGGTGCAGTCCTGCTGGCCACATGACCACCAGAGCAGTCCTTGGACAATGCTGGCTCTTCAGCTTAGTAACAGAGGTCATCACTACAGTTGGTTATGACTAGACATTCATGGCTAGGGACTACCTTTACCTTTACTTAAAATCCAAGTCACAATTCAAGGGGAGAAATACCTGTTCCTTGAGATGAGAAGGTGCAACATACTGCTTTTACTCAACTCTGGTTTGAGATGATAGACTCACTGTTCCTCCACAGAAGATTTAAAGGTGTTCCATTTACAAATAGGATGTGCCCAAGCAATAGAGGACCTAACACATTATTTACTTGAGAGCTATCTTTATTCAAGCTGTAAGAAGCATTATCTGGGCCCCTTTTTGACCAGCATGAGCAATTGGTCTGCCTTGAAAAAAAAACTCCTTTTTCTACTTTCTTTCTTTCTTTCTTTCTTTCTTTCTTTTGAGTGATTCTAATCATTCTGTGTCTCAGAATGTTGTCCTCTTTGCATCCAAGGCTGCCAGTTTAAGGAAAATGTGGTGTGAGGAGAGGTGTGGGTTCAGATGGCATAGTTTTACTTTAGTTCACTGCTAATTTAATATAACATGCCATTTTAATGGTTTTTCAGTGGTAATTGTATTGTAATATTTTTATTTGCATTGTTTTATCATTTGTAATGGTTAAATCAGTAATTCATTCATACCAGCTAGAGTGATAAATGGTATAACAATTGTTTGAGGGAGTTTTTATTCCTGAGCTATATCTTTGCCAGTCTCTCCTAACAGCTGCATTTAGTGCTATGACCCTCTCAGAATAGTGGGTTATTGTATGCGCGTATAAATTTCCAGTGGCAATTAACACTGGAACCAAGCATTTCCAGTGAGCACAAAGAGGAAGCTCTGCCAAACGAAAGACACATTGGCAGTTCCTTGCGTAAACCATAATGTTGCTACATCTGCGTCCTGTTTATTGTAGGACTACAAGGCTAGGAACAGAAAGAGGAAATTCCATGCATGCCTTTATGCTACCAAAACATCTGCCCATTTACCTATGATACACAAAACTATTTCAAGTATAAGGTGATTACATTTATACAAGCAAGCAGAGAATTCCAGCATAAACTATTAACCTTGCATTTGCTGGTGTGAGACCTGTAATCACATCAGGACACTCCCCTTGTGTTGCACCTTTATTTGATTTTATTCTATTTTATTTTCCAAACACTCTTGTTTAGAGCTTCAAAGATCTGTTCGTAGTCAAAATATCTATTACTGGCCTTATAGATTTCCTTCTCTATCTAATGAAAACCAGCTCAGCTCTCTTTTTCTGAATTAGCACCACTCCCACTTTGGAGATGCACCTCTAACACTCCCATTTTCAACATGGACATCAACTTCTGAGAAAGCTGAAGCTGATTTCTAGGAAAACTGTAGGTTTGATTCATATAAAACCTTAAGAGGAAAATGATTGGTGCTACACACCAAGAGAAAACAGAGACTAAATTACAAGTAATCACAATCTGAGAGTTACCACAAACTGTTTGTCACTTACATGGCATAGACATAAAGATGAGTGCCTTTATTTATGATATTTGTACTTCTGATGGTTGAATGAATATATAAGTGCTTTAAACTCTACTATTAAATAAATGAGGGGTGTATTGTTTTTTAGAATTACATACTTTATGCATTCAGAGACATAGCAGTGTTAGTTGGAATATCAGCATGCAAAGTAATTTTGTAGCACCTTTGAGACTCAATATGGGATATAACTACTCTAAATAAATAAATAAATAAAAGCTGGTGTGTTGATGCCAGCTAGGAATCGATGTATTCAGGAATGGGACCTGTCTTTAAAGCTACCTCTGTGACCTTGGGCAAATCACACTCTCTCAACCTCAAAGGATGCCAATGGCAAACTCACTCTAAAGAAACTTGTCAAAAAAACTTTATGTTAGGTTTTCTGTAGGGTCACCATACATCAGAAATGAGCTGAAGGTACACAATAATAAACACAACGTGCAAAAACCCAAAGCTTCTCCTCTTCCAGCACTGCTAACACTGGTGTACTTCCCTTTCACCATCCCTGCCCTACAGCTCTTATCCATAGATCCTGTGCAGATAATCCATTTCCCCACACTATGGATTTTCTGTGGAAAGAAAGTAGCTGTGGGAAAAAAGAGCTTGGTTGCAAACAAGGAGGCATTGCCTAGACTCCATGTCAAAGTCCATTGAATAATAAAAGACAGTATAATTGCAGAGTTTAGAAGCCTTGTCTGGAATCGGCCTAGACAATGGTAGGTTTGGGATTAATGCTGCAGGACCAGCAGGCCTACCCAGGTCAATAATGCAAACACCTGGGCCTGAATCATTTAGGAGACTAAAGCATTCTCTATGCATAACATACAGCTGAACTTACACCCAAGGCACACACACTTTACAGTTTGAGTCTTTTTTTAAACGTTAAAGACTCGGAGCAAAAGCTGTTTGGCCATTTCTGCTGTGAAGGTTTCCAGTATTTAGCTAACTAACCACAGGAAGCAAAACTTGTTTGGGAAGTGAGCGTTATTTGTAAATTTGGTTTTTACATCTTGTAATCTGCTCTGAGCCTCTGAGAAAAGAAGAGATTAAAAAAAAAAATCAATGCCGTTTAACTGTCTGCATCATGATGCCTGCACATAACCAGCTCACCATGAGCAGGGAGGCAGCTCCTCCTGAAATTTCCAGTGGCGGCTGTTCACCCAGATGGCCAGGCAGGCAGGCTCTGATTCAGTTCCCAGTTTAGCCCCAAATTAAATAAAAAATAAAAGGAGGCAATTCTCACCACTGCTACTGAAAGGGAAAGGAGAATTGTAGCAGCTTTCTTGTTAGTCTGTGTCATGCTCCTTGAGAAACGAAAAGAAAATGGATGCAGATCAGAAATCCGAGGAAGCCCCCATCTTAAGCCATTCATTTCATTTTTTGCTTGCACTCACTGATGCATGCATATATATTATTTGAGCTAATCTGAAAACAGTAATAACTTTCAAAGCATCATTGGAGTCAAATCATAGCATGGAGCCTACAAAAAAAAAAAAATGCTGGTGTGCTTTGTGTCATGAACACACACACACGCATTCTTACATCTGTTTTCAGAAAGGTAGATGTATTTGTCTGTTTTTGACATGAAAAGAAGAAAGGGATTGTTTGGCAGCGTTAAGACAAACCAGTTTATTTTAGCATAAGCTTTAGTCGATGCCAGTTCAGATACTTTGGAAAAAGTGGACTAGAGTCCACAAAATAAGCTTATGCTGAAATAAATTAGTTTTAAAGCCTACTACAAGACCCTTTCTTACTTCTATTTTCTGATTGATTGATTTGGCCCTTTCCTCATTTTAAACACTCCTCCCTTCACAAGCATTGAATGCAAGGGGATGAGACAGGAGTGCTTTGGGGTCTGACCGAGGAGGTATCTCCTTTTCTGAGCCTGCTCAGGTTTTAGGATCTTGGGGGGATGGCTTTCTCTTGGTTCCAGCATCATCACAGGTACATTTGGAGGGGACATGGAAGAGAATCTTCTTGGTGGTTGCTCCCAAGCTGTGGAACCCACTTGCACAACAGGTTAATATTTATTTATTTATCTATTTATTTGCTGCCTTTCTCCTGGAAAGATACCCACAGATAAAAAGGTTCACGGGCTCAGCTGTCCCCCTCTCAGGTGTCCTTTCACTGGTGGGCAAAGCCCTTTTTTTATTTAGGCAGGCCTTTGGTTTCTATCTTATTGCAGCATATCTTATGGTTTCTATCTTTTTAAAAGAGTGTTGTCTCTATATTTCATTCTGGAGTTTATCGCATGGAAAAATAAAGCGACTTATCCCTACCGGGGTACAGTCACTTACGGGATGCAATTAGGAATTATCACAGAAAAAATGCTGCCAGCGCCACTGGGCAATTGCATCCTGGCTGCATCCAGGTTCCCAGCCATGCTTAGCTAGCCAATTTGCAAACATGAGAAGCTCCTTTTTTTAAAAAAAGTGTTGGGAAAAGAGCGCCTGGGAGCTGGGATGCAGCTAGGATGCAGTTGCCCAGCAGCATCAGTAGCATTTTTTGTGCAATAATTCCCAATTGCATCCCATAAACTATTGTATCCCGGCAGGAGAAAGTTGCTTTATTTTTGCAAGCGATAAACTCCTATGTTTGAAGTATGCTCCTAAACTTCCCTCCACCTCTCCTAGCATTATTGTTTTTTCCAGTGATTCATGTCTTCTCGTGATGTGTCCAAAGTATTCCAACCTAAAATTTGTCATCCTAGTTTCCAGGGAGATTTCTGACTTGATCTGCTGTAGTATTATCTGCTCTAGTATTACTGCTCTAATATTAGTACAGAACAAGAAAATGTCTGAGTATGAAACTGCTTCCTACATGTTGATTGGGGGGTGGGTGGGGATGAATATGATTGTTCAGGTAATGGAACATTAAACTGAGAAATGCAAATGTATGTCAATCTTTGTGACATACTCTCACTTAAATATTCTTTTGTTTTTCATGGCATTTTGTATTCTCAGGCAGGAAGGGCCAACAGGCTGAGACAGATGACTAGCAACAGGAAGGAGGAAGATGCACCACAGTGATCAGGGACACAAGTGCCTTTCAGATACTATTAAGATTAAGATGATTTTTAATAAACCCATATATGGACAAATTGTATGGCTCTTGTGTTTCGTTTCAGAACCTGAAAAAAAAAGAAGGATTTCCAATCATGCCCTACATGTATGTAGCTATATGTGCAAAGGGGCTACTTTTGGAACTCAAGAATACAGAGTGTATGATCAAGCTAATGCCCATTGTAGTTCACATAGTGGAAGCTACTGGCTCCAATGTCACGGTGGCAATAGATCTATTATCTGTTTTAGTCCAAAATTTAAAGGTGTTGTGTCTATTTTGGGAAATTTCTACTAAAGTGGTAAAGTCCACTTACTTGAACTATGGCATCACTACAGCAGTGTAGTGAAGATATACTATCTGTCTAGGGTAGCTACATTATTAGTGTGTTTGTGGATGGACAGAGTACTGTGTAATTTGTTGTTGATTTTCGTCCCAACAGGAAAGAGTGTATTCTTGTTTGATTTCTTCTTTCTGGGTGACAACGATCGAACAACCTGGAGGAATAATCTCAGTTCCTGCATTTTATCTTCAGAGCAGGGGAACCATGAAAAGTATGTATGGTAGTCACATGAACATTACCAAAGAAGAAAAGGCAATCCATCAAACCCCTGTCCCCATGTCTAATGACTAGAAATAAAAAATAAAATACATCTCATAGTAGTTGGGAAAACTGTGACCAGAGTAAGTGCTCAATCTTACCTGGTCAGTAGTGTTGATGGCTAAATTCAATGCCCTTGACTACTCTCCCTTCTCATCAATCTTTGGCTATCTGAAATCCCAAATGTTTACATTTGCCCCCAAAAGTTCTGAATACACCCCAGGATTTATAGATCTTCTTGATTAACTACCACTGGGGCTCCAGACTGCATAGCAGAACCAATATTAAATCTCAGGGACCAGGATCAGTCACCCATGTATTATTTAAAAACACATCACTGCCATACTGCCATCTCTGGTTAAGAATACAAATCAGCCAGTCAAAAATGAAAGTACTGTAGCTTAAACAAAGAGAGCTCAAATATGGTAAAGAATACCTGCCATGCCCTAATTTAAAAAACAGAGAAAATATTTCTATAGTCTGGCTCAGATATACAGTGAGCAGGAAAGTACAGCAACAATTTCTGGAGGTGATGAAGTGGTATGGTCTATTTATCATTTCAGAAATATCATACAGGCACATTTATTTCAGGTCTCAGGACTCCTTAAAGTGGAAGGGGTCCTGGAAAGAGTGCCATGTTCTACATCTGAACTGGGGCCCAGAAAAATGGTGCTTGGAGACTGTTTATATTATTGTGAAATAACGAAGATCATTGACAAGAATCTTTAGGGAAGTACACAGTCTCTCTATAATGTTAGAATTCATGAAGGATGGTTAGGATCGTTCTAGCTGTCATGTCACACAATGTGCCCATTGGCCATGCCCTGGCAAATATGCATTTGTTATTAGAGAGAAAGAATGCACAGGCTCTTTTCTGCACTCACAAGAGAACCTCAAAAGTGGACCACCACCTTTGCTGTATTTGGAAATAAACTAGGTAATCAACTTGGTGGTTTGCTTGCTTTTACTAGAGATGTTAATTAGATTAACAAATTAACACTGTGCTTTAACAATTTAGTTAATTTTTGATCATTAGAATTCATTAAGGGTAGATGGAGAGCCAGCATGGTGTAGTGGTTTGAGTGTTGGACTACAGATGTGGAGAACAAGGTTTACATCCCTGCTTGGCCATGGAAACCTACAGACTTAAGGCAAATCACATTTGCTCAGCCACAGAAGAAGGCAAAGGCATCTGCCCCCTGAGCAAATCTTCCCAACAAAACCCCAAAATAGGTTCATATTGGGGTTGTTAAAAGTTGGAGACAACTTGAAGGCACACAACAACAAAGGGTAGATGGCTCTTCCGCTGGTAGATTTTTTACTAAAACAGGAAGGCCTAAGAAGAAGAATTAGGATTGGAGAAAACACATCATATGTTGCTAGGCAGGCTTCTCTGCTTGCTGTATCATTGCTATTTTGAACAGTGTAATAGGGAAGAATCTGAGACTCAGCAGAAACCTACTGGGAAAACTGAAGAGCTGAAATTGGGGATAAATTCAAGAAAGGAAAGGTGCTGGGAAAGGCGATGGAATCCTGAAACTGAGAGAAGTGGATTTGTTCAGTTGGCACTCAAGTAACCACGCTTCTTAAAAAATGCCAGGCTTTTTAGGTCAGAAAGATTAGAGTCCTCTCATTTTTGTCTCCCTTGGCTTCTCCGTTTCCTCTTTTTCTGTTTTCCCCTGCACTACCTAATTCAGTGTCAGTGCTTTGAATAAATGTTAAAGCTTAGTTTGAAGCCAAAAAAATCATTTAACTAAACCCATAGCATCCCATATCTATTATGAAATAAACCCATCAACCCATGTCTACTATGAAATAAACATCGTTCCTGATTCTATTGGATATCTCGGTAGCCTTTGACATTTTAGATCATCAGATCTTACTACTATGGTTGGCGTCATTGGGAATAACGGGGAATGTTCCGTCCTGGTTTAAATCTTTTTTGTTGGATTGTTTGTCTGCTGTCAATTTCAGGGAGCTATGTCATCAACCTTCCCTGTAACTATAGGGGTACCTCAAGGATCAGTATTGGGTCCTCTTCTCTTTTAATTATATATGCTTCCCCTTGGATTTCTTATTTCAGAGGTAGGTTTCCAATATATCTAGGCAGATGATACTCAGATATTCCAGAATTTTGATTCACCAACTTAAACTGAATATGGACAAAGCAGAGATCCTAGTGTTTCAGCATGAATGCCCAGTAGCCCCACTTTCATACCCTTCATCGTGTTTACAGATTTATACACTGGCCCTTGTCTCAGTTGCCAGAAACCAGTCTTGCTATATGATTGTTTGTCCCCTTGGGGCAACTGCTATGGCATGTAACTTCCATCTTCTGAACATCCATAGAATCCATAGATTTTTGACTGTTGAGACTGCCCATTTGCTTGTCCAGGCCATGGTTATTTCACACCTGGACTATTGTAATAACTTTCTTACGCCTCTGGTTTTAATCCAGAACAGTGCTGTCTGGGTTGTTTTAAATCTCCCCAAATACTCACATGTCTCTTCCTCTCATAGATCTCTTCACTGACTTCTAGTTCGGGCCAGGACTCATTATAAGTTTTTGGTCCTAGTATTTAAGGCCCTGAGTTTTAACCTCATCCTTGTATTTGGCACCTTGGCTAGCATGGTATGTACCATCTAGAAATTTAAGGTCTGCAGACATGGGATTGATTATTGGCAGTTCCACCAATGTGCATGGCTCTGTCAAGGCTGTGCGCCTTTCAGGATCTGGCTCCACATTTGTGGAACAGCCTTTCTGTGCACCTCTGGCTGGAGGAGGATCTGATCCACTTTCAAAAATCTTCCTCTTTGATTCGCTAGATTAAGTTGCTGAGAATTGTCTAAGGTGGCTGAGATGACTAAGTGAAGTTTTTGTTTTGTTTTTATCATGTTAGTATATTAGTTTTGTATTTCAGTATTTTACAGTGTAGTGTTTTATTGTTCGCTTTTTATTGTGTATGTTTTGATGTACCGCCCCACTTTAAATAAATAAGCATTATAAATAAATGCTGTCATCGTCGTCATCATCATCAAATCCCTTTATAATCTTTTAGTGTGTTTATTATTGCTCACACAATGCTGGGTATTTGACTAATTCAATGGAAGTTTTCCATTTATAAATAAATAAACCGTTATAAATAAAGGTTAATAATAATAAGTTTTCCTGCACATCACTCCATTTCCTTCCCCCTTGATTTCTCTCTCCTCACTGGGAGAAATGTCTTTCTACCCTTGCAGTGGATCAGTGTGTCTTCTAGCTGAAGTCAACAAATAATTCCTTGCTTTCCTTTAATATGAGTGGGAATGATGTGGCCCTCCACTTACGGTTGAACTACAACCTCTAGCAACCCTAGCCAGCATAGCCAATGGTAAGGAATGGTGGTTCTACAACATCTGGAGGGAGGTACTATTCCCATTCCTGCTTTAACATAACTCCATATTAACTTTGATATGTTGGTGAGGGGAGGTAGGCAAAAATGGTGAGGCTCAATTGGTGACAAAGTTTTATTGCACAGGTTGTAAGATGAGAGTCCATACTTTACGACAACCATTTCCCAACTTGATATCATTTCCATTCCTGTTGCAGTCTTGCCATCTATAGGCAACTATTGTATTATATACTTTATGGTCCACTTTGGAGGAACATTCCAGCTTGGGAGAAGGCAACCTTAAAAAAACCCAAAACATTTGCTTTGAAGGTGCCATTATCAAAATGTAGCTTATGTAGCTTCCATTTTTGGTGGCTTTATTCCTGAGTTTTCTCTTCCTTTTGGACAGAAAAGAGAGCTACCCCATCCTATACCAAAAAGACAAGATATTTGTTGATGGCCTAATAATTCTCACCTACAATCTACCCCTTTTTAACTCTTCCACTAAAAGACCCAAACATGCAAAAACATTTTAAAAATGTGACAGGGTGTGTGTCTCAATATGGCTTCCACTGTTGGTTGCAAGAAAGTTTCCATGACAACTTTGTTTGTATTTTTATCTTTTGCTAATGGACAAGTCGGAAACTAATATCATGAATATGTAAAGAGGATTAGAAGGAAGGAAGAAAAAGCTGGGAACAAAATCATGCATGAATGGCGGGGCTTAAAAACAGGGCAATTCATTTCTGTAAATAAGTACAAAAAAAGGACCAGAAATCAATTTACACTTGCTACATGACAAACAAGCTAACTCATTCACCCCACACCTTGGAAGAAAATCTGCCCCTGTCTTTAGGCTCACCTCTTAATGTGCCAGTGCAACTAATTTGAGGGATATTTTCTCTCTCCTATCAGCTGCAGTATATATGGCATGGAAGAAAGGGCTGGGGTGGGAAGGATTAAATGCCACCTTCTTTGCTGTCAGGGTAACAATCCACTGTTAAATTTTTAATTCTTTAATTTAAAGTGTTGCATTCAAAGCAAGGAAATTCATTAAAGTTGTATGAGAGTAAGGGAGAAAATTTCCCCAACCAAGTGGTGCCTCTACTTACAGCAGAATTGATGGACGCTGTAATTACTCCAGTTTACAAAGGAGGAAAAATGTAGCTTTCATGTTAGACTGTTGTTATTAATATTTCTGCACATAAGTTATGATTAGAAATGCGTAACCCATTTATTCTTTCCATGTATACGTGGTAAAAAGTGCTGGTTGGAATAATAATTTACCTTGCGCCTTGCAATTTTTATGTAAAAGACTAGAATTATCACCAGAAAAATGGCTGCTGCATAAAGACAAATTCACAGTTATATAAATGGTAATTTGTGTCATATACTTTAGCAAATTGAACCCTAATTTAGTACATTCAGACTGATGCAGGGGTTGAAGGGAGAGACAGAAAATGCATTTTCTGGAGCAACTCTCTTTGAAAACTTGAAAGAGAAGGGAAAGGTTACAGCAGCTCAGTGAATGACTGCTGGGATGCTTCCTATGAAGAGTGTAGCATTTTTTTAAAAATCAAAAAAATGCCAACCCACTCCTCTTCTAAAAAATATTCTGAAACTGTCTATATGCTCACAACTCTTGAGCCTATCAACTCCATTATGAGTACATTACTGTCCATGTACCCTTGGGCTGACCTCAGATGGTAAAGGGGGGCATACTGGTGGATGATGCTGGGACAGGCTTGACTCCACAAGATACAAAGCCTTCAGGAAACCTGCAGAAAAGCAATGCAAGCCTGAAACCTGGCACAGTTAATTCCCCTATGATGGCAAGCATTACCTACAAGGCGAGGACGGTTGGACTGGATGGCCCTTGTGACCTCTTCCAACTCTAGGATTCTATCAGGCAGTTTGGAAACTCTTTATTATCAAAAACAATACAAAACAAATAAACATTATTTCTCAACCTTGTTATTTGACAAGCTGGTCTTGCTCTTCACTACGAAGCCATTAACACAAGTGCCTATCTAAAAGCACCAAGTTCTTGGATTTTTTTTTTAATGGGGAGAGAAGCATTAAATCCCTCTGTTCAAGCTTATCTAGGAGAACAAACCAATGGAAGGACTGCAAAGAGACATTGCAAAGGTCTTGGAGCATTTATCAATATGCCAACTTGATCCGTTGCTGAACAGCACATGAGTGGGGAAAATGGTAAATATTAAAGGGTGGTTAATAGGGCATCAATAGGTGAAGCACTTTCGCAGTATTCATGAGACAGAAGAAGGACATCTTTGACACTTTGCTCCATGGGTTAATTTGATGTGGTTAAAAAGCAGCAGGCATACACAGAGATGTTAGTGGCCAAGGGATGAGGACTATAGGTCATCCAGAAAAGTCTGGAGAAAAATATAGTTTTCAATATGAAAGTGGCATTCTTCTAACAAAAATAATTATTGGGACTGGTTAATGTCAACCACAAGGTAAAATTACTTTAACGTTGCTTTTCATATAGGCAAGCTTTTAGCAAAAGTTTTACAGTGCTGGAAAGGAGCATCATAAATGGATAATGACAACCCCATAATGGAATATGCAGGCAACCATGGCAGTTGCACAGTTTCCAATTATGGAAACTGCAACTAATTTCAACCCAAGCCTGTGCAATCTGACACATTACATTGAAAAATGTAATAACACACTTTTGGTTTCCTCAGCCAATGTGCCTCAAAGGGACATGTGCATGGCCAACTGCCATGTTGACTAATACTTGGGAAACTGCTAGAAGATGGTGGAGGTAGTGGTACATAGCAACCCAATAGGCAAAATGGAGGCAGCATTAGTTGGACAGCTTTAAAAAGGACAAACCAGTAAGATGTTATGAGGGATACAGGGATATTGCCAGATGATTTTGTATGAACTGAAATTTTAAGAAAATTTAATGGCAAGATGCTCATAGTTAGATGGATTATTTTTTAAAACATATTTTGCAAGGTTAAATGACACCACACAGGATTTGTACATAATGTTTCACAAATACATAAAGCCAGGGTAATCTCATTTCAAGTGGTTCCCAATCTGCCTTCTTAAACTATGAGATCCATTAGAAGACTTTTTACAACCACTCACTGTTTATTTTCTTCTCTATATGAACCAAGCAAATTGTCATAGTCACCTGCCAAAATATGACATCCCATTTCACCCTTAATTTCCTCCTCAGGCACTTCATTTTGTATTTCATTAACAAGCAACTTGCCTAATTTTTGCTTTATTCCATCTTCACATCTTTCCTGATTCAGACTTCTAATCATAAATTTTAATTACACTGTAACTACCTACTGCATTCCAAGATAAATATTAAATTGAATACAAATTAAAAGCTAACCTAGATGTAGAGTTACCTACAACTGGCCTACAACAACTTCATTTGGAACAGGGTATTACTGTTGGGGGAGGATCTGTCTTACATTTTATTTACCGATAAGAGTTTTTCTTTCCTGCCTCCTTCCTCTGTAGTGCACATTTATATACTGATTTATTTTTAAACACATTCCCTTTCAGTTGGTGAGGAATTATTATTATTTTTATGAAATGCAGTTGTTTCCTTCTCTCTCAAGTTCAAGACAGTAAAAAGACGGAGTAAAATTATGAACTGGATTTTTTTACCCAAAGGGTTCCTTTTGTAGTAACGTAACATACATTTAAATGTCAACTTAGAATTAATTAATATACGGTATAATGAACCTTCTATTTTCAATTTAAACTCAATGAATGTAAGTTTATACTGTGTTTAGTGTAAATATAGCATCCTGGCACTTTCCCACTCATTCTCACCTTAACTAATGGAGATAGTAGCATTACACAGACAGCAATCCATGTCCCCTGCTTCTATACATAAATGCATCTGCACTTTAGTTTAAGGAAGTAGAACATAATTATGTAAGGGGCCTGATTGTTTACTTGCTGAAAATTAAAATGTCATATAGGAAGTACGGGGATGCTAATCAGATAATTGTTTGTTGTTAACTCGCCTCGAGTCAATCTCGACCCATGGCGACCCTGTGGATGAGATATCTCCAAGACTCCCTGCCCTCCACTGTTCTGCTCAGTTTCTGTAAATTCATACCTGTGATTTCCTTAATAGAGCCCATCCATCTAGCATGCAGCCTTACCCTCTTTCTACTTCCCTCCACCTTTCCTAGCATTATTGTTTTTCCAGTAAATCAGCCTTCTCCTAATGTGTCTGAAGTACAACAGCCTCAGTTTAGTCATCTTGGCTTCCAGGGCAATTTCTGGCTTGATCTGCTCTAGAACCCATTTATTTGTCTTTTCAGCTGTCCATGACATCCTCAACACTCTTCTCTAGCACCACATCACAAAGGAACTGATTCTCTTCCTATCTTCTTTCTTAACTGTCCAAACTTTCCAAACTTCTTTCTTAATTGTCCGGCTCTCATGTCCATACATAGTAATAGGTGATACAATGGCTAGTATGATTCTAACTTTTGTGCTCAGTTGTATATCTTTGCATCTTAGAATCTTTTCTAGTTCTTTCATAGCTGCCCTCACCATTCTTAATTTTCTTCTGATTTACTGGCTGCAGTCCCTGTTCCCATCAATGTTTAATTCCAGGTATGAGAACTCTTTTACTGTAGTGGCCCCTTCCCTTATGCAGGGGATCTGTTCTGGACCCCCCCCCCCCCCCCGCATAAAGGAAATCCTGCATATGCTGGAACCCCATTAGAAATAATGGGGCTCGTGCCTGTGGCATGGATGCTGTGGGTGTGCACCCCATTACTACTTCTGGGGTGTGCCAGGGCTTTTTCTGGTGCGGCTTTCAGCGTATGCTAAAAGCCGCATATATTGCAGGTGCACTGTATTTCTATTTCTTCATTATCTTCTTCAGTTGTTTCAGGTCTGTGATGTTTTCTGCTAGTACTGTATTATAGTGTCGTTAGCATATCTTAGATTGTTGATATTCCTTTCTTCTATTTTCACTCCTCTTTTTTCTGTGTCTAAAGCTGCTTTTCTTACAGTATATTCTGCATATAATTTGAACAGGTAGGATGATAAGTTGCAGCCTTTTCTGACCCCTATGCCAATTGGGAACCATTCTGTTTCTCCATGTTCTGCTCTGACAATAGCCTCTTGTCTTAGGTACAGATTCCTCATCAGGACTATCAGATATGTTGGCACTCTCATGTCTTTAAGGGCATTTCATAGCCTTTCATGATCTATGCAGTCAAAGGCTTTGCTATTGTCTATAAAGCACATGCTGATTTTCTTTTGAAGCTCCCTGGTGCGCTCCATTAGCCATCACTTTACCATCATCTGTCACAAGGCAGAGAGACATAGAGCAATGTAAGATGAATATGAAATAAAAGCTGAGGTACATGTCTGTAACTCATTACTATCAGAAAACTGAAACACGCAACCATAAAACAACAGTACAAATGGGGTAAAAAAGTGTAGGTGTACAAGAATTTAGCAATTCTGGTGCTAAACAAAATTGAAAAGATAGATGACACTTCAAATGTTCTGCAAAGTACAGATAAATCTGTAAAATACTGCTGATTCTATATACTGAAAGTTCAGGCTACAATGCAGGAGGTTGACATGTTCAAAGATATCAGCAGAACTCTTTTAGAAAAAAATGAAGGTATATATCAAATAAATTACGTTATAAAGCAATATCGGGAGGGAAAGTGAAGATCTAGTACAATTTCAGACAGTGCTTTTAAAATAAGGGCTATGAAGACAGGGTCTTTCTTCTGCTTGGTTAACACAAAAGAATTAATTAAAATGTGAAAGCTTTTATATTTGACAGTTAAAAAAACAGGCCATCAGACAAGTTCATGTACATTTTCTTATCAGATCCTCAGCAACGTTCAAAAATGGCTTTGCTAAACATGTGTGAAGCCTGTAAGACTATATTCTACATATATTTCTACTGGGAAATTGCAAAAGCTAAAGCAATCCTGGAAAAATAGTAGCATGTCTATAAAAGATTTAAAATTGTTTTCTGTATTTTCTGACAGACATTATTCCCATACTATTGGTTTTTCATGTTGCCAGCGACAGGGGTAGTAATGTGAACACTCAGTAATTTGCACAGGTTCCTTGGATCAATATTGAATGATAGTGTCATTTAAGCAAGTGGATTTGCATGTATGTATGAATTACATTCCATCTAACTCAAATAGTCTACTGTCCATCTTGACTGGCAGGACTTCTCAAAGATCTTAGACAGATAAACAGACACACACACAGAGAGATTATTCATTTATGCTTGACAAAGGGTTCTGGCTTCTCTAAAGAAATATTATAATAGAGTTTTCCCTGATAATTTTTCACCTAGAGTTAGGGATTCTGAATAAGCTGCAATGCTTGTGTGCACTTTATACACCAATGTCATCTGTAGTCTTATGGTTCAGTGTGGCTTCTTGTGTTTTGAAAATAGGTTATGTTTTGAAAAGCAAAGCAGAGACCACATTTATTGACTACTTCAAAACACCATTTGTTATTATGACTCTCACTTTAAATACCCCTAATATATTTGTTGTTAACTGCTATCTAATCTACAATGGGCCCTCCCCACTTGCTGGAGTTAGGGGCACAGGACACCCTTGAAATTGGAAAAACTACATACATACAATGGAGGAGATACCTCCCAAGGAATATCCAGGTCCTCCAATGCAACTCTATGGCTAACATCTGCCAGAAAGTGACTATAGAATTGTGCTGGAGGACCTACAAATGCCTGGAAAAGTGTTCTCTCTAGGAATCTCTATGTCCTCCAGCACAAGTTCTGCTCAATGTTGACCACAGAATCATGCTGGAGGAATTCACAGAGAGAGATATTAATCAAATCCATGAATAATTATTAATCAAATCCATGAATAATCAAAGCTGCAAAAATCAAAGTTCCAAATGTGGAGGGCTGACTGTATTTCAGCTTATGACGACTCTGTGAATGAGAGACATCAAAGTCCCTCTATCCTCAACTGCTGCTCAGGTCCTGTGGCTTTCTTGATTTAATCTTTCCATCTGGAATGTGGTCTTCTTTTCCTACTATTTTCTACTTTACCAAGCATTATTGTATTTTTAGTGAGTCATGTCTTCTCATTAAGTGTCCAAAGTATGACAGTCTCAATTTAGTCATCTTGGCTTCTAGGGAGAGTTCAGGCTTGATGTGCTCGAAGAATCATCTATTTGTCTTTCTAGCAGTCCACAGTATTTGTAGAACTGTTGTGCAGCACATTTCAAATAATATACTATATAATATGTCATAATTTCTGCTAGAAATATTCCTAACCCTCATTATAATTAAGTAATAATTTGTCCTTCCCTTTCCCCCTTTCCTACCTCTTCCAACAATTACTGTATATACTCATGTATAAGTCTAGAAATTATAGTAAAAAAATTGACCCAAAAAACCTGGGTCAGCGGAGCCATTCCCTTCTCTGAATAAAAGGCAAGAGCTTAGTCCATCCTGGGAGCACCAGAAGGAAGCATGGATCCCTTCTGCTGTCTCATCCATCCAGCCTTTAGGATGAGCACAAACAGTTATGCCTGTCAGAAGTTCTTTGGCATTATTTTCATTTTTCTTTCATCCTTTACATCCTTTGTTACATGCCTGTAAGTTTTACCCTCGGGTTATCCAGAGGTCATATCAAAATCCATAATTTTGGCCCCAAAACCTACCCTCGATTTATACATCAGGTCGACTTATAATCCAGTATATACGGTACCTCACTTGCTCCACCAAGCTGCCCTGTTCCATCACCCCTATGTTGGGGAGGCTGTCTTAGCTCTCTTCATTAGCTAGCTCATTTTCTTCTTCTGAGTCTGTCTCCCTCTTCCCCTACTTTTTCCTCTCTCTCTTTTTCTCTTCCATTCCACAGTCCAAGTGTCCTGCAAGGCCAGCCTACATCCATTCTCCTAGAGTAGCTCTTGATACAGCTGGTGAGATGGTGATGAGGAGGCAGCATCAGTGTACAGAAGGAGAAACAGGAGCAGACATTTCAAAAATCCCAGGGCATTTTAAAAATCTTACCAGATAGAAATTTTAACCTTAACAAAGAGGATATGTCTGAGAAAAGGAGAAGGCATGGTAATCCTATCAAAAATATATTAACATGCAGCCTATCTGCAGGAGCAAACTAGCACTCCAGCACATATCAACATTTAAAACACTACATATAGGTGGCAACAGACTTAAAATGTATCTAAATCCATCAAATCATTTTACTTTGACTGGGGGAAGGGTCTATTATTAGAAAAGGACACTGTCCCGAAGACTGCCCAATTCCCCCTCCTAAAAATACCACCACCACCCCAGACACACAAACACTTCTATAAACCTCTATGAATTTCTATTATTAGCCTCAATACAACTATGGAATAAAGGCCAACACATATTATACATGAAGAGCAAAATTCCTTCCCTCGGCAACAATAAAATCAAGATTAACTTTTCCTGAAATATAAAACCCCACAGACTAGTCACCTAATACCAAAAAATCTTTAAGGCTCTGTTTTGATGAACTGGAAAATCCTTTTTGTTCTGTATGAAAGAGTTCACGAATGAGTGAAGTGCCCCGAAGTTAGTTATAATCAGTGGTTTTTGCTTTTTATAAACCTTTATTATGTACAGAATATGTACATGCATCCATTGTAGGTCACAATATATCTTTTTCAGTTCATACTTCTACAAAATGTATGCTGCTCCTTCTATACATGTGCAATCCTACATAAGCCCTGAGTAAATTTAAAGCACATTAACAAATCTTTAATTCCTATTTTTGCAACTAAGGATCAGTTAATGTCATTGTGTTACCCCTTTTATGGAAGGAAATATTTGGGAAGTTATATTCCATACTGCATTGAAGTGTATAACCATAAGCAATTACGGTACATAATTACAGTTACACTCATGGAAAGGTCACTTTTTAAAATAGCCACAGTTTCCTTTTCTTTTAAATCAACAGCAAATATTCCCTTTACAATAATGCAACCAAGTGTGAAAGACTTAAGGGAATTTAAATCCTCTGCAGTATTTATTTTGTAAACATTCACATTTAAGCTAAAACGCAGAAGAGGATACTGATAGAATCAAACCGATGAAGTGCAATTCTTGAGATGTACCTACGACATCAGTGTATAAACCCAGTTATCAAAAAAACTGAAACAGAACAAAAACGCCTCCTTAAAAATATAAGAGTATTTGCAAACAGTAATGGAAGACTGTAATAGGTATCATGTCCAAGGAAGAACTTCAACTGTTGATCCAGTGAGATGCTGAACCTTCTTTCAAACCACCACAGAGTGGCCAAGTGTATCTGTATTCTGTGGTTGAAAACAAGTTAGGTTCTAGACAGAATTATTAAGCAGTTGCTTGTAACAGTCAGTGTTTCTGGTAAAGGTCTTCTAGGGATGCAAAACAATCTAATGTATTTTTTGTTGGCAGCATAAAGCAGAAAGGAAGACAAGGCTAGAAGTTTATTCTTCAAGTAGGAACTGAGGCCCCAAGTGTTAGCCAGTACCATGGCTGCTGTAGTCAAATACACCTTTCTTGAAGAACGATGAGAATTCACAGATGGCATGTTTCGAAAGGGTCAGGCCTTCTTTACTTACATGCAGAGGAGATGATGGTGAGTTGAGCATTATACTGAAGAAGTTTCTGAGGTATTTCTGAGGATGAAAAGCACACCCGAATCAGAATAGTGAGATGATTCTCTTTGCTTAGAAAAACATTTAGAGAGAGAGAATTCTTGTACTGCTTCAAATTCAAATGCTTAAAATAGATGCTTTTTGCTGTTATAGTATCTGAACATTGATAAAGCTGTCAACTTAATTTAACCATGTTTTCCAAACCACATTTTTTCTAGCTACTATGAGAAAATATAACAATCAGGTAAATCACTTTGTAGGCGCATCTTAGCAAAATTCAACTACGGCACATTTAAGGAAGTTTAAAATCAAAAGATAGTGTACATTTATAGTTTAACCTATCTGGAATAATTTTCCAAATATTATTTGCTCCAGATCAGAGTTACTGCAGAGAAACCACTTCTTTTTGCTATAGGAATATCAACCATTTCCTGAACCTGACCAATACATTTTGAAAATTTACTAAGGGGAAAGATGCCACTGACTGGCCATTTTATGAATCACACTCTTCTAATTGCAGAAATAGGTGTAAATGTATTCCTTTTTTAAAATAGGGAAAAAACCAACAATCTTGTATCTTCCCATAGTTCTTTAATAAATTCATTCATTTATTAAGATATTTCTACTCTGTCCTCTATTGTGAGATCTCAGGGTGATATATAAACAAATTCAAATAAAAGTAACACAATTTAAATAGCATAAAAGGATATTAAACAGTTAAAACAGGAGAAAGGTCTAAAGATTTCAATTAAAAGCTATGTTTTAATTTGATGTCTAAAAGAAACCAACACTGGAGTCAGAACTCCAAAGGGAGGGCATTCCATCAACAGGGTGCCACAGCAAACCAAGCCTTTACCCATTTTTCCAAGTGAAGTATCACACTCACAAGTGGGACATGGAAAACGTCTGGTAGATCTCAATTCCAGACATGTATATATAGAAGAGAGGTTCCTTCAAGTACTTAGAACTTAAGCCATTTAGTGCTCAGTATCATCAGCATCAGCATCTTGAATTCAGACCAGAAACAAACTGGTAGCCAATGCAGCTCCTTTAAGATCAGTGTTAGGTGTTATCTATGTTATACTGCAATCAACAATCTTGCTGCTTCATCTTATAGTAACAGTTGCTTCCAACTCATCTTCAATGGCAGCCTCATACAGAACATGATATAGTTGTCTAATTGGGAAGTTACCAGTACAGGGACTACTGTGTAAAATTTACTCATGCCCAGGAAAGGCAAGAGCTGACAGCAAACACTCTGAGTAAAAGTGTCTATTTGGCTCCTCGTGACAGATAGATCTAGGAGTACTTCCAAGCTACACACTTGTTCCCTCAAGGGGAGTGTAACCCCATGCAGGGCAGGTTGTGTACCCAGTTCCCAGATCTGTTATACACCAATCCACAGAGTCTCCATCTTATTGAGAGTCAGTTTAATTTACAGGCCCTCATCCAGTCCAATAATAATAATAATAATAATAATAATAATAATAATAAATTTTATTTCTACCCTGCCCTTCCATAGGTATGATCAAGGCGGCTTACAAAATTTAAAACATTACAATACAAGATAAAAATTCAATATAAAAGTTTAAAACATTACTACAGAAACAGGAACAGGAAATCAATAAAATGCACATGTCAAGGGCAAAGAGAAGGAAAAATTAATTTACAATGGACCAGGGTCAAAAAGGAGAAATAAGGGGCAGGAAAATAAACAATTTAACTAAGGTGGGAAGGCCAACTGAAATAAACTACAACATCCAGGCCCTGCTCAGCTTCAGTTGACTCCAATGACAAGAAGTAGAACTGGGTGTTATAACCTATCTACCCAAACCCCCTTATAACCAGAACTTTCATGTATGTATTGAACCGTATGGGAAACAAGATGGAAACCTGTGCCAACTCACAGCTTAACAGGGCTGAAAGCCCCCTAATACTACCTTCTAGGGATAGGAGTGGAACCATTATAACACAGTGAACCCTGATCTTATTCCAGCAAGATACAATGAGTGTTTTTTTGAAATTCAAATCTCAAAAATACAGTAAAAACAGCTATAATATAGAGTAACTTTTTAAAATTGCAAGTCTGTGTAATCTATTTTGTCCAAGAACATCAGGTGTCCAGCGACCCATACTCAAGCATGTTGACCAAACAGAGGATAGTCCTTACATAGTTTTGGCCCTAGGGAAGTCCTCTTCAGGAGAGGGCACCTCACTATCTCCTTCAAGGTAGCAAGAACCTCCCCTCTTAATAGTGAGAGCCATATACTACCCCCTGGACGCATGCTATCAATCCTCTCTTGCTAGATTTTAACAGCCAGGATGGGCACGGGTCAAGTTTATAATACCTGATACCACATACTACATACACTCTTTCTCAGGAGCAATATTTATATCCATAAGAATCCAGTAACTCTAGGAACCGTTCTATTAACTGTCTGCTGTATGTACGTATATACAGTGGGGCCTTGTTACTCACAGGCTTGCCATTCACGGATTTAAGCATCCACAGATGGCAAGCCCCCATTGTCCCCAATGGCAGCATGTATACATGGCCATGCCACTCTTAGGTACAACAGGACTTCAGGTATGCTCCTGTTGTTTGGAGAATGGATCCGGAATGGATCTCCCATGGATAACAAGGGCGTACTGTGTGTATATGTGTGTGTGTGGTGCAAGTATGCACATGTGTATGTGTGGATATGTCTCCTGTCCCTCATTTACCTTAGGCTTACATCTTGTTGTTACTGCCAAGTGGAGCAGATCTGCTAATTAAACTGGATTTACATACAATTTGAGTCACAATTCAAGAACTAATTAAATGAGTTTACATTGTTGAGACTAATCCAATACGATTCAGGACTTATATAGTCCAAGAAAAAATATAGGTCAAGATGCAATGATGTACTTTTGCTGGATCTCAGTATTTCTATCAGAATCAGTAACGTCACTCCCTTCTACAACCCCCCTATGCACCCTAAAATCTTGCTTCAGAAGGCTGGTGAACCCTCTGGATCAGGGTGTTGTTGTTTTTTTACTGCTTTTGTAAGTGTGCCAACAACGTAGGTCCAAAACACACTGCACAAGTAATCCAGTTTGACACTGCTTTAACTGACCTGGCTTAGTGCTAGGGGATTCTGGGAACTGTAATTCTGTGAGGCATTTAGCCTTCTCTGTCAAAGAGCTCTGGTGCCACAATAAACGACAGTTCCCAGGATTCCCTAGCCCTGAAACAGGGTGGTTAAAATTGTCTCAAACTGCATTATTTTTGCAGTATGTTTTGGTCCACAGTAACAGATATAAATTTGGCTAGTGCCTGTACGCATGGTAAATGTATTGGGAAATAATGGTTGATTCTCAAAGAGGCACCTGCAGAAGACCATAATATGTTTACCCACAGCTGAAAAATTAGGACAGAAATTAAATGCCCGTTTGAACAAATGACAGCATAGGAAAATACACAATATGTTGGGGTACTCAAGAGCTGTAATTTCTCAGCATTTAAGTGACTGAGTGAATGCGTTAAATCAAAAGGTTTTTGGTCAGCTGAATCTTAATATGCTCCATTTTAGTTATAGTATTTTTAAATCAATACTTTTAAAATTTAATGCTGCTTTAAAAATGATAGCTTTTTAAACTGTGTTTTAATTTTTGGGAATAAAGGGGTTTTATTTATGACATTGGGTCCCATGTCATGAGAAAGACAGGATATACATCAGATAAACAAATAAAT
Organism: Sceloporus undulatus; assembly: GCF_019175285.1. Taxonomy (NCBI): domain Eukaryota; kingdom Metazoa; phylum Chordata; class Lepidosauria; order Squamata; family Phrynosomatidae; genus Sceloporus; species Sceloporus undulatus. The sequence continues at coordinate 180,444,662 of NC_056522.1, read as the reverse complement.
ACTGTATATGAAACTCAGCATGCTTTTGTGCACTGAAGAAAACATTGAGCTTTCTTTGTTTCTGCATCAGTATCTGAAGAAGAAAGCTGCACATTTCCCCTGAAGATAGATGCACAAATTCCAAACACAGGGAAAGCTCACATATCTTACCAAGGGAAGATACATTCCACCTCCCTTATACTAGAATTACAGAGAATTACAGAGGAGTAAATCCTTTGCACATTCTCTTCTTTGTCACTTCTTGGGAGTATCTGACTCTGCCCCTGGGATAATGCACTATAAATGAAAAAGAAGCAAAACTATGCAAAGAAATTCTCTGTTCATAAAACAGGTTGTTACCCCAGGGTGAAATTTCATTCATTAACAAAAATCAGCTACATGAAAAAAGGTTGCAACTGACAAACTGTCATGGCACAAAGATGAGTTATGCAAACCATATATTTAACACTTGGTAAAAATATTATGCATTTTGAGTAGGATTAATAAAAGCAATGAAGTGTCCAAATGTATCATGGCTAGAAAAGAGATGTGAGGGATGGCATTTGGTAGGGAGTAAATCAAAAGCAAAGATGAAATGTAAGGGAAATCTTATGTACAGTGAAAGGAACCAAGGCTCACTCAGTTACAAACTGTATAATGACAGCCTTGCTTTATCCCCGTGACACTGCACACTGTAATTGTAGACTCAGGGGGAAAATAATCTATTTAATTCAATATCCTTTGAAAAGTGTATAGTTCAGGGTGACACATGGAGCAACAAATTTATTTTGTGAAGCTTCTATCAAACATACCTTCCATTTTTGAGAGGGGTTTCTCTATATTAACACAACTGGCTTGTCTAGTTCCTACAAACTTTCTCAGAAATCGGTTATGCTAATACTGCACTATGCTAGATTACAAGACAAAAGTTGGTACATATGCAATTTCTTCCTCTTTCTTATTGATGCCTCCTACAGGTTGTAATGACATTTATATCAACATTCTAAATAAGATACACAAAGAAATTCCTTTAAAATGAATGCTGATGGATAAGCAATTTAAATCAGGAGTCATGTCAGCATTAATCATAATTATTTTACAAAGCAAGATCAGTGAAACAGGTGAGTTATGGGAATAGGGAACTGTCAGTGCCTTACTTTGCAAGAGACAGACATAGAGCTACAGCTGGATTTGAATTTCAGAACACTGAAAGGACATGGAATGATCACACAAAGTGATTAGTGGGTCTACTGTACTGCGGACAAATAACTGGATTTAACCTGATGACTGCAGCAGCAAAAATAGGCATTTAGGACTAGACACAATTTAAGCCCTTTGTATGAAAAACGTGAAATGTACTCTGTCCTTCGCATGTAACAATATTATACAGGTAACTGAATGACTCTAATTCCAATCCTATGAAATCAAAGACACTGAACTTTGCACCTATGTAAGAATCAATTATTAAATAAAACCATAATGATTATTAAATCAAATCTGGATTGCTATTGTCTATATATAGACTGCTTACAGTAATAGTTTCTGCTTACAGGGATATCACACTATTGTACTAAACCCCCATGCAAGCAAAGTCATGCTCAAAATTCTCCATCAAAGACTCTTACCATATATGGAGAGAGAACTCCCAAAGGTACAAGCTGGATTCAAGAAAGGAAAAGAGACTAGGAATCACATTGCAAACATACGATGAAGAAGGGAATTTCAAAAGAAAATCTACATGTGCTTCATCCAAGGTATGGAAACTCTTTGACTACTTCAGTTTTCTCATTGTCTAGGATGAATTATTGTAGATCTTTGGTGCAAAGCTTTTGACTGCAGATCACAAAAAGGTATGGCATGCTCTCAAAGAAATGGCAGTACCACTACATTTGATTTTCCTGATGTGTAACCTATACTTAAGTCAAGTTGTTGCTGTCAGAACTGAGTTCAGAGAAACATAATGGTTCCCAATTGCCGAAGGGATCAGGCAAGGCTGGTTACTATCCCCCTAGCTATTCAACTTGTATGCAGAAAACACTGTACACAGAGCAGGCTTAGACTTGGAGGCAGGAGGAGTGAAGACAGGAGAAAAAAATTAACAACCTAAGATACACAGATGGCACAATACTAGCAGAAACAAAATTAATGATGAACATCCAATAATAATAATAATCACCATCACTAACAAAAATCTACAATAATTCATCCTAGACAGTGAGAAAATTGAAATAAGAATTTCCATACCTTGGATCAAGAATTGATCAAAATGGATACTGCAGTCAAGAAAATCCGAAGAAGACTAGGGGCCCGAACAGACATGTCAAAATAAACCTGCTTCAGGCACTGGAAGTGTGCTGTTTATATGCTGCATGCGTCCTAAGAGGCCAGAAGCTGCGCCAAAGCCACAGTCCTAAGGACTAGAACGCAGCTTTGGCGCAGCTTCCCGCCTCTTAAGATGCATGTGTCATTTAAACAGCACACTTCCAAAGTTGCCTGAAGCAGCTTTATTTTGGCCTGTCTGTGAAAGAACTAGACAAGATCCAAAAGAGTAAAGATATACAACTGAGCACTAAAGTTAAAATTGTCCAAGCCACGGTATTTCCCATCAGCAGGTATGGTTGTGAGAGCTGAACCATGAAGAAAGCCAATAGAAAGAAAATATACTAATTTCAGATGCTGGACAAGGGTAATGAGGATACCATGAATGGCTAAAAAGACAAACAAATGGATCCTAGAACAGATGAAGCCTGAACCTGGAAACCAAGATGACGAAACTGAGGCTGTTGCACTTTGGCCACATAAGAAAGTATGAATCATTAGAAAAGACAATAATGCAAGGAAAGGTAGAGAGCAGTAGAAAGAGAAGAAGACCACATGCCAGATGGCCGGACTCAATCAAAGAGGCCATGGGCCTGGGCTGTCAGGACCTGAACAGAATAGCTGAGGACACGGGGTCTTGGAAATGTTTCATCCACAGAGTTGCCACGAGTCAAAATCAACTCGAGGTCAGTTAACGATAACATTACCACACTTAAATTGGAGGCAGGAACATCAACAATATAAGACCTGCAAATGACACCATACCACTAGCAGAAAATAGCAAAGAGTTGGAATGATTACCAAAGAAAGTCAAGGAAGAAAGTGTAAAAGCAAGTTTACGGCCAAATATTATGAAAATAAAAAAAATGATAATAGATGATTTATACTACTTTAAAGTAGACAATGAAGACATTTACATACAGTCATGAATCAGGATGCAGACTGCAGTCAAGAAACTGGAAGAAGACAAGGGCCTGAAGTAGACAGGCCAAAAGTGCCACCTTCGGGCTGCACTGAGGGTGTGGTATTTACACGATGCACACCTCGAACATGGCTGAAAGTTTTTATTATTCCAACTGTGAAGAAATGCTTAGGAGAAATGCTTCAAACCTCATTCATAGATCAAAGCATACTGCTACTTAACAGAACTCCGACCCAAGATTTGAAAAAGGTGATGCTATGGCCTTTTGGTTTGTCCTACATTGTTAATGCCCTTTAGATTTGCTAGCTTGACCTATATTGTGTGAACTACTCTTAGTTCACTTTTAGAGCTCCAAACTTCTTTTTCAACCACACCCGATAGGAAAAAGAAAAGTGCAACTCTATGTCTTTATTGACTGAATTGAACTACTTTCCTCAAGCTTTAATTAAAACAAAAATGAAACTGTTGCCATTTAAACCTTATTAGAAATGATTTCAATAGGAATGTTCCCCATAACTTTGCTCTAATATTCATGTGATATGCCATATATCAACAGAAAGATGTCGCTCTAATGTTTTCTACACCTTCTCACATTCTGAGGTCTTCGGTTTTTAATGCCATCCAACATAAATCTTAGTTTAATCTAAAGTTATTAAAATTATTATAATTTAATAGCTTCTGGCAATTGAAGAAGAGATCTAATTGCTCTTCTGGTTATGACATATTTAAAGGGAACACAGCTCATTTACACTGAAAATGAGGACTATCTTTGAAACCAAAAGTTTTCATTTTATAATTATTATTATTACCTGCATCTTCAAACTTTGTGATTTGAAAAATGTTTTCAAGGAAAGAAAAGTTTGGATTGAAGCTCTTCTAGATTATAAAAACTACTTTTTGAGGCTATATTAATTCCTCCCTGCAGTTTATAGAAAGTACAATAAACATTAACACATGAGGTTCCTTTAAAGTCTCTACTTACTCATCCTTCAGCAAACTGTCTTTTGATTAATTCTGAATAATCATAAAACAAGAGGTAGAAAAGTTTAAAAAAGGGTTAATGGGGGAAAAGTAGTACAAGAAGGTTAAGATAGATTTCACATTTTACATGTGTACAAGTGTAGAAAGCTGACCATTGCTGCAGCTGATCTAAGATCGAGAACATAACTGGTGCTCTGAAGGTCTCAAATAGAGGTCACAGCCTAGGTAAATGTGTTCACAGTCTTAAGACTTTCTGGAATTGAAAAACTCTCACTCAATTTAAGCAGCCTACAAATCAAGTTAGAGTGATTACTGTATAGCCTTCTTGACAAACAAAATTAAAAATTGTGAAGGCCATTTTTAAAGATCAAAAGATGCCAGATGGTGCTCCAATCCAGGATGAAGTGCTTTACCATTGACTTCTCATGCATGATAAGTGGTTTTAGGCTTACAAGAGTTGAATACTGTCGCTAGAAAGTATTCCATTAATTAACCATTAAATCCCTGTGGGATTCAATTTGGCACTTCCCATTTCTGCTATGAGTTGCCTAAAAGTTCTTGTAAACATTAGGATGATTTTCTTATGTTAGGGCAGGAGTGGGAAAGTACAACACATGGGGAAAAGTGGCTTATATTGTGTATGTAACACCTGAGCCCCCTCTTTTTAGGCCACTGAACTCCACCCCACAGGTTATACAAGAATCCCTCAGGCCCAGACAGCAGATTCAGTTGCATGATTTTGTCACTTGCAACTGACAGCCTGATGTACATGGTAAGTTGCTGGCATAAGTTAGCTGGGGCCTTAAGACTTCAACTCTTCCTTCTTTAGTTTTTTGTGGGTTTTTCAGGCTATGTGGCCATGTCCTGGGAGAGTTTATTCCTCGCGTTTTGCCAGCACCTGTGGCTGGCATCTTCAGAGAAGATCCTCCTTCTTTGTTGTTCATGGTGCTCTATTGTTTTTCTGGAAAGCTGATGCCTCTGCTTGTATTTCCTTCCTCCATCCACAGGACTCTCCCTCTTGTTGCAGAGGCTTTGCCTTTTCCTGCTATTAGGCACAATTTCTAGATGTGGGCAAAATGTGATGTGTAATTACTTGCTATCATGTGCAAGCAAGCTATGTATGCCTACTGCCAGAATCAACTTCCTGAGGGATAAGGCAAAAACAAAGGCTATGCAATAGGAGTGAGGAAGCATCACTGGCCATCTATATCTGCATCTGCTTTCAGCAGGGGAGTCCCACTGACATGAATGTGAAGGGAGAGGGAGGTGAACTGGAAAGGAAAAGTCTGACTTTGCAGGGCTGGGAGTTCTTCTCTGAGTCTTAAATCTTCCTCTTCCCTAATGCACACATTAATTAAACATTACTCTTTTTAAAAAGGTATTTTTTAAATTAAAAGAAAAACCATAGAGGATGAGGGTACCATGTGGGGGATACAGCCCTCCAACCTGTGGTGGTTGGAAATGCATTACAATTGGTAGATGCTTTTTTTATGTACCTACTTTGAACTGGCCTTGATCAGTTTTCTGATCAGAGAGTTTGCAAGTAACAAATTAAAAAGTTGCCAATAACTAAGACATGACGTAAAATAACAATAGTAAGGGGCGAAACAGACGGCCCCGATGGGGAAGCTTGGAACTGCCCCATTTAGGCTGGATTGGGGCTGCGGCAAACAAATGCACGGCCCAAAAGGTTGTACAGTGGGCCCTTCCCTTACGTGGCCCCCCCCCCCCGGCATAAGGGAAACAACGCATATGCTGGAGCCCATTACTGTACTTACAAAGGGTGACCTCTCTAAATTTTGGAAAAGAAAGAGCTGGCTTATCCAAGTCCAAGCTTGTGCTGCTGAATAACAAACATTTTTTAAAAATGTAACTAAAAGGAAATTACTTTAGGCGCTTCCAAGAAATGTGAATTCTCATTAAAAAGAAAGAAATTGAATTCTAACACCAAATTAACTCCTTTTGGGTGGCTTTGAAATTACTGTTGTAACTAAATCTTTCTAAAGTAAATGTCCAAGTTCTGACTATTGTCTGAACAGTTCTAAGTTCAGGAATGATCATGGTGTGTATCTGAATAATTTCATATCCTGCCTTTTCTGTTCTTCACAATGAATGAAATGAGATACATTAATATGTGGACAGTATAAATAAGTATGGTCAGCTTTCTTGCAGTGAGAAATGCCCTCTCTCCTTAATCTCAAGGAGGATTTTAATTTGCAAAAGGGAAATAAGATAAGGGACGTGCAGGAAAACATGATTCAGCTAGGACCTCTAAGGTCCTTAAGTGAAATGTTCAGCTTTACAGACATCCTCCCTTGAGGAAGTCAAAAGCCTAACAAATACAGCCTTTGAAGTGTCCACTTTAAGACAAATGGTAAAAATTACTGTGAGAATACAATTTAACATATTTATAGTTTGCAAGTTGGAAGTTAAATGGGTTGAGAAAAAGCTAACATTCAAGAAAGCTACAGTTTTTAAATTTGATTTTTTTACATTCTACCCAATTAGTTCTTGAGATTTGCAGACATAAAACCACAAATCAATTGATCAATAATATATTAGCACCCTGTAGATTTTAAAGGAACTTCAACTAGGATTCTTTTTTGTTTATGCTTACTGATTGCAAAGAGGTCTGTGAGCAGATCCCATGGGTATAAGTGAGCTGGGCCATATGCTTTCAAGAAAATAAAAGTTTGGATTGAAGCACTTCTAGATGATAAAAACTACTTTTTGAGGCTATATTAAATTCCTCCCTGCAGTTTACAGAAAGAAGTACAATAAACAAAAACACACGAGGTTCTTTTAAAGTCTCCAGTCACTTGTCCTTCAGCAAACTGTCTTTTGATTAATTTTGATTAATCATAAAACAAGAGGTAGAAAAGTTGAAAAAAGGGTTTGCTTTATACATCAGAAGTGGGGGAAATGCATCTCTGGGCTGTCATTTTAGTGGTCCTGAAAACTCTCCTCCCCAAATCACAATATGTTTTAATAGGTAATTTTTTGCTCCAGTACAGCAAAATGAAAAGTTTCAAAACCACTGCACCATTTTAATCCCAGTATCTTCCCAAACTTTTAAGAAGTTGTATTACTCCACATAGACATAACTGAAATGGGGGTGGGGTTGCTAAAAGAAAGAAACCACAAAACTACTACTTTTGCCCCTTTTATTAACAAGTAAAGGGGGGGGGGGAGAAAATACATTATTACTCAGGTCCTCTTTTGATGGGTATGTGGTATCGGGGGGGGGAAGACTATGGGCCTATGTAATGGAAGAAATCTTTGGTTAGCACACAGTACAATTGATTACTTCTTATTGCAAGAAAGGACAGAGATTTCTCAGCTTGGACATTTTGGATGTTTGTAATGAGAAAAAGATAAATGGTTGCTGTGGTGACAAAGCTTTGGTGAAATTGGAAGTCAATGGAACAATATGGAGCCGGATACTTTGGATACTTTCAAAGGCTCTTTGCTCAGAGTGTATTCTGATAAGACCTTATTGTTACATTATTTGCTCCAAGACAAAAGAAGCTGTTTTTGACCAATCTTTAAAAGAAGTGGTACAGTATATATATAAAGAAGATATATAGGTGCCTGAGAATCAAAAAGCAGCTGCACCTTGAAAAAGCATCTCTTTTCTTCTTCTCTTTCCTTGTTTTAATTTTACTTTCTGTAGATTTTGTTTGTTCTGGGGCACTACTTCATCTTTTTTCCCTGGTTTTGGGAAAGATTTTTGTAATAGGCTAGTTTTTGCAGTGTGGAATTTTCCATGCATTCTTATATTGCTTAGGTTTTTTTTATTATTATTATTATTATTTCCCCCGATGAGGACCACAGTATACTACTCAACCCTGCTCCCTTCCCTTCTCCAAGGACTAATCTCTGCCATCTGAATTTTCGCGAATCAGTCTGCCTCAATCTTTACCTGAGTCTTCAGAAACCCTTCTTGGAACACTTAGCAATAAGTATTTCTCCCCGACTTTTTCAAATTGGCAAGCAGCTGGGAACCTACTAAGCTTTATTTAGAGGGCTAGTAGAAAATACTGGTTCATAAAGGATTACCTGTACCTAGTTTTGCATGTTGTGACAATCTTGTATATAAGAGATAAAACCATCTGTTTCTTTAACCTTGGTTTTTCTAAACACTAAATTCTGCTTTCTCTGAAACTTATTGATTTGCCTCTGTTTTCTAGTATATTGTGCCTTTTCCTCATGGATGTGATTCAGTTTATCTGGTGTGATTTAAATATATATATTAAATTAATTGCACCTTTAAATAGACTTAGTCCACCTTTCATTATACTGGGACAAACAGAAAATCTTGTTTTCATATTTCTATTACTTAAAAAAAAAACCCACTGCTATAAATAAGGCATTTCCCCCAAATTCTTCAAATGGTTCCTGTCAATTTTTCCCTTTTTATTTCCAAGAAGTAATCTCAGAACCACTGGCAATAATCTTTGGGAATTCCTGGAGAACAGAAGAAGTCCCAGGAGACTGGAGGAGGGCAAACATTGTTCCCATATTCAAAAGGGTGGGAGGGGGAAGAGGACCCAAACAATTACTACCCAGTTCGTCTAACATCAATACCAGGTAAGATTCTAGAGCAGATAATTAAAAAGAGTCTGTAAGCATTTAGAAAAGAATGTTATGATCATAAAAAGTGAACATGGTTTTCTCAAAAACAAGTCATGTCAGACTAATCTTATCTCTGCCATGGCACGTGAATGGAGGGGGGGGGGCTCTTCTTCTGTCCCTATAAAAGTATAGTGCCTAGACTGAGGGAAACTGCTTTGGTCAGGCATCATCTGGAATACTGTGTCCAATTTTGAACACCACAATTCAAAAAGGACACTCACAAGGTGGAGTATGTGCAGAGGAGGGTGATCAAAATAGTGAAAAATCTGAAAACCATGCCCTATAATGAGTGACTTAGGGAACTGGGTATGCTTAGCCTCGAGAAGAGAAAGTTAAGAGGAGATATGATCGTCCTGGTTAAACATTTGAATGGATGTCATACTGAAGATTGATCAAGCTTGTTTTCTGCAGCTACAGGAAAAGAGTTCCACCTCAACATCAGGGAAAACTCCCTGACAGTAAGAGCTATTTGACAATGAATATGCTCCTTTGGAGTGCGGTAGAGTCTCCTTCTTTGGAGGTTTTTAAATAGAGCCTGGGAAGCCATCTATCAAGGGTGCTTTGGTTGTGTGTTCCTGCATGATGGGGTTGGACTGGATGACCCTTGTGGTCTCTTCCAACTCTATGGTTCTAAGTGTCTGCTACTATTCTGCCAAAACCTTGACACTTCTTTATGCAGTGTGCCTGCACGGAAGTTGCTTGGGGAGGGAAACAATGGCGTGCATGCCCGTGGCGCGTGTGTGCCACTCCGCAACATGCATGTGCCACATTATTTCCTATGGGGCTCGAGCATAGGCAGATTTCCCCTTATGCGGGGGATCCGTAACAGATCCCCCAAGTAAGGAGAGGGCCCACTGTACATTTTCTGATGCTGTTTAGTTTTAAAAAAAATCTCTAAAATAATTTCTACACGGGTGATTTCTGGTTTTTCTATGGTTTTTTGCATTAACTATGATTTGGAATGCTTTGCTGTGACTTTCAGCGGTGTGGCTTATTACTTAAAACTGAGATTCTGACTCCTCTCACCTACTGTTCTTTTTTTCATTTCCCCAACTGTTTATTTTATCTCTCAAGGTGGAACTTAATTTATCACTTTCTTCACTTGCCACTTTTATGTTAATTCAGTAAGATCCATTTTAATGCGGATTCATTTACCTCAGTTTACATTATCCATGAAGACCTCTCTTGCTCCTTCACGCTGCCTCACACTACTCATGCTATCTTGTGTTCATAGCTGTGCACTACATGCCAGTTAGTTGCTTATGCTGGTAAAGTGCTTGTGTTGTTTAACTTCTGGTAAAATTTCCTCCTCTGATGATATACCAGGTCAATACTGATGGTTATTGGTTGCCGCGATGCCTGTGTCCTTGATGTTTGGTAGGACAAATACTGTTTGCAATTATGCGTGGTTTTTGTTCTATGCAAACAGTCCCGGAACATATCCCTCATGTTAAATGGACTATAAAATCAAAGCTATTTCTGTTTCTGCACCTCATTAAAGACATTATTCACTTTCTTATTTTACACACTAACTATTGGAACTTGGTTGCTTGATTTCCTCAACTCTTTCTATTAAAAAAATTATATTTTTTAGTTCTTCAGCTCACAATCTAGTCATTATGATCATGTTACGTCTTTTACTTGCTTTCTGCATGCTCCCTGAAGTTACACTGGCAAGTGTCTTTCTTAGTACAGTCAGCCTTCCACATCTGCTTTGATTATTCACAGATTTGATTAATATGTTCTCTCTAGGTCTCTGTGGTCAATGTCTGCCTGATGTTGTGCTGGAGGACCTAGAGCAGTGTTGGCAAACTTATGGCACGTGTGCCAGAGGTGGTACTCAGAGCCCTCTTTGTGGGCACGTGCGTCATCACCCTGGCACAGAGTTTGCTAAAGTTCATCACTAGAAAGCCAGAGGAGCGCAGGGCACTCAGTCTCTAAAACGTTTACTGACCTAGAGACTCCTAGAGAGAACATTTCTCTAGGCGCTTGTAGGTCTTTCATTCCAATTCTACGGTCAACGTCTGGCAGATGTTAACAACAGAGTTGAGCTGGAGGACCTAAAGTTTCCTAGAGAGGTGTTCTTTTCAGGTTAAAAATTATTTTATTTATTTTATTATTTTATTTGTGGGTTTTTTTCCACTTCTATGAGGGTCCTGCACCCCTAACTCCAGTGAATGTGTACATATATTATCACATACTCTTCTAGGACTGGCAAGATTTATTTTTCTTCTTCCTTAGTTCTTCAGCCCCCCTCTGCATTAGACAATCCTTACCTATGCCCTTTCTGCCAGTCAATATTTGGAGAAATTTTCAATCTTTCAGGAACATCTTACAGGAAGTAACTTTTGCTTAGATTCTCAATTCTTACAACATGCTACACCACAAGATACTTGCTTGCTGCTTCTGGCCACTTTCTCCATTTTGAAAATGGCTTAAACAAAAAGATCTTAGATCAAAGCAAGTTTTGAAGAGCACTATTTGAAAAAAAAAATCAACTTAGCAGTATGAAGAATGAAATTCCCTTCAAGACCTTGTTTATACCTTTTATGCCTTTACAGTAATGAGTCCTCCTAATCACATTTCCCATTGTTGTTAACTGCTGCCAACTTCAATTTATGATGACCCCATGAATGGGAGACTTCCAAGTCACTCTGTTATCAACAACCCCGCTCAGGTCTTGCAGATTCAGAGCTGTGCCATCCTTGATTGACTCTATCTATCTGGAATAAAGTGTTCCTCTTTTCCTACTACCTTCTACTTTACCAAGCATTAGTTTATTCTCATGAGTCATATGTTAACTAATGTTGTTAATCTCAACTAATGACAATCCTGTGAATGAGATTACCAAGACATTCTGTTATTAACCATCTTGTTTAGCTCTTGAAAACTCAAGGAAACTATGCCTTCCTTGATGGAATCTATCCATCTATAATATGGTCTTCCTGTTTTCCTACTGCTGTTCAGTATTGCCTTTTCTATTAAGTTATGTCTTTGTCCAAATTATGACAGTCCCAGTTTTGTCATCTGGGGTTTCAGGCTCCACTTGCTCTGCCTACCTGTAAATAAGGAGTCAGAAAATAGGTGTTTCAATTTTACTCTGCTTCCCTCCTTGAGGAAGTTGGTCATTTGATTCTCCCCTCTGCCTCCTATTTTGAAAGAGTTACTGAGCTGAACCAATCACCTTACATCCCATAAAGATTACATTTTGTCAGGCAAGGTAAGAGGAAGCTCCGAAGACATTCTAAAGCCGGGTTTATGAAAAAAACTAAAATGAAAGTGACAGGCCTATCATACAGAATCCATTTGAGGTTGTATGAAGTGTTCTTCATTTTAGAAGGCTAATTTGGATGGGGAAAGTAATTTCTTTCTTTTATTGCTAAAACATTGGAAGTCATAAAATCTTTGTTGATACATAGCAAACCACCCAGAGATCCACTAGATCCTGCTATATCTTTTAGCCATTCTTCATATAATTACTTTTACTAGAAATTACTTTGAACTGGGGTGAAGCTATTGCTGCTCTCAAACTACAGCAATCCGAAGATAACACTACCTGCTGAGTCTATTCCACTGATCTCCATTGTTTCTGAGAGTTTTCCAAGACACTGCTATTGGCATGAGCACATTACACTGAATTACACTGAGCCTCATCAATCAAATTAATTGTCCCAGAAAGTCAAGTTCAACCTCAAATAATTATCTACAATAATAGTTCATACTGCACTTTAATAAAGTGAATTAATTGGGAATCCACTGGATGTAAATTCCTAAATATTTAGACATAAAAGCTTAAGTCCTTTGCTGCAAATGTAAAAACATATTGTTTGGACAGTTAGAAGGAGGAAAACCTGTGATTTACAGCTTTGTGGATCTGCTTTTTGGATGAACATGGCCACATTTTAAAAGATCAAAATAAGCATAGCTTCTGAAGAAAATCAATCTTTTCTCTTGAGCATCAGTTAAAACAAGGCCTGTCAAAATCTATTCACAGAAAACAACAAAGGAATTGAATTTACTACACATCTCTGGGTCAGCGGTGACAGGATGTCATTTGCCGTAGTGGCCCTGGCAAATAGCTAGCCCAAGTGCTTGGCATGCATCACCCTTAATTTCCTTCTGTGAAATAAAAAACTGAAGGATGATTGATAAGGTTGCTCTGCAAAGGGACAAGACTGAAGTGCATCTTGTGTTTTTGCTTGAGTGCTCCCTTTATTGATACACTTGAGCTCTGGACATTTTTGAGCATCGCTATTTCAAAGGTAGAGAGAGGCACATGCTCACTCACTGAGCAGACAAGTGCAAATGAAGTATTTGTCCCAAACTAACAGCAAAGGGGATTGAATCAGGTTTTATTGGAAAACTTATCCCCCCCCCATCTTCCAATAAGATGAAAATCATCCATGGCCCTGTCGAGATTTTGGTATACAAATCATACTATGTCAGTCTAAGCATGTGTGTGTGTGTGTGTGTGTGTGTGAGAGAGAGAGAGAGAGAGAGAGAGAGAGAGAGATTTTTACACACAAATAGTTCCAACCTCTGACAAAATTGTTCTGGATCCCAGAAGGATGCAGTTAATGACTAATATACATATGAATAATTAACAAATAGAACTTCATAAATGTGTTAGCAAAACTCATTTATTAACCTTTGTTAAATAGTTGTGCTAATCATGTATGTCTGTATCTATCTATGCAATTAAGATGTAAAACTGAAATACAAACCTTTTAGAAATCAAACTAGAAGAGCAAAACGTAGGAGCAACTGCTATCTGGGGTCTACAATAAAAGCAGAACAGCCAGGATAATAAGAAGCTGCCTTAAAGCAATTCTTCTAAAGCCCTAGCACTGGAATCCAAAACAATTTTCTTAATAATTCTTTGTGAACTGACATCTAACTAGGAGCTTTGACAGCCCTTCATAATTGAGCACAGTTGTGTAAAATTCTTCTAGAAAATCTAAATGCCCCACTTGCTACTATTTTAAAATAGTTCACTCCTCCCCTATTTAACTAGACAGGTAGCAAAGAACACACACACACACACACAAAGTTTACCTTCAGCTACATAATAAGGAAACTAATTAAAATGAACACCTTAAGGCAAGAAAATAGTTTGTATTTAAAATGCAGAAAACTAAGTAAGAGAAAACATTGCAAGACACATTAACAATATTTTATGAATTTTTTACTAATTAACAACCTACTCCAAATACATTCTCATACCCTTTGCAGGAATACAATTATGCACTGGACGGATAAGTGAGAATTTACACATGCCAATAAAACTTGTGAACTTGAAAATCAGCTTAAAGGCCTTAATCCAGAGACTATTACTTGTATCTAATACTGAATGAAATCAATTGGATGCAATTGTCAAGACTAATTTAAATCTCACTGGTTTCTGTGGAACCTAATACATAACTAATTTCCTCTGGATTGAGGCCAAAATCATTAATATTTCTGCATATAAAGAACATCTACATTTTAATTTATTGCCAAAATAATAAAACTCATCTATGAAACGAGCAGAGTATACATATATCAGTATCAAGCACTTCCTATACTGACAGTTGTCTTCAAGCTGACAATGAGCTATCAGCAAAAAAGATTGTAAGCCTTAGGGCAGGGAACCGCCCAATTAAAAAGATTGTATGTACAGCGCTGTGTAAATTTACAGCGCTTTATAAATAAAGGTTAATAATAATAATAATAATAAAGAGGACACAACTCAGACTACATCACTGGTTTGTACATAACAAGTATTCAGGCTTAAGAGGACATGCATAGAGATCAGGTTGAAAAGATGCTAGAACCACACTAGTTCTGAGGCTATTACAAGCCTCTAATTTGCCCTTTATAAATATCCATGTGACCGTTTTTAATTTGGTAAAAATCTATATATGTTCAGTTATGAAATAACTACTGTACATACTTCTTACATTAGGAAGACATGAATATCAAGGCTCAGTGTAAAGTACATGGACTATTTAGCTCTTTTAACTCAAGCCTGGCAAAAAATTAAAGTACAGTTACACCAACCAGTTTATAAAATGGTAAAATGTCTGTACTGTACAGAAACGCAAATTTTGCCAGTTCTATGAAATAATGCATGATGAACGGCAAATATAAACAGAAATGATGGCTGGAAACCTGTTTAGCTTTATAGACAAGCTACTCTACCACTCCTCCTTTAGTTCTTATTTCTGTAGCTATGCAAAGCCTGCTCTGTTTTGTATGAAATGGGGTTTGACAAATACAAACATCTAAGTCTCCATTGCTGTTTCTCCTGGTGGTAAGCTGCGGGGGACAGGACTCTAAACTTCTAAATTAGTGACTTCTTCTGTTTACTTTCATTTCCTGAAAGGACTATAGAACTGTTTATTGAATAAGCTACAATTATTAAAGGACTCAACTAGATGTAAGGCTTAAGGTGGAAGGTATGTAAACCAGTAGCTTTTCTGCCTCTGTTCCTTTTGGATGCAAGTAAACTGGGGGTGGCATAAGACATTTGACAGTTTGGGGTCCTCACAATCTGGTCTTGTTGCCCTTTGGAGACAGCCAAAAAAGGAGTAGAATACTTTTTCTATCCTTTCTCCTCAAATCTAATCACAGTGTTGTGTGTATATACAGTCAGCCCATCCATATCCATGGATTTTTTTATTCCACGGATTCAAGCATCCTTGGCTTGAAAATATTAAAAGAAAATATAAATTCCAAATAGCAAACCTTGATTTTTAAATTTTATATAAAGAACACCATTTTCCAAACCATAGGATTTAATGGGACTTGAGAATCCACAGATTTTGGTATCCACGGTGGGTCCTGGAACCAAACCCCAGTGGATAACAAGGGCCCACTGTGTGTGTGTGTGTGTGTGTGTGTGTGTGTGTGTGTACATACATATGTGCCTTCAAGTTGCCTGTCCACCTATGGTGACCCCATAAATTTTATAGGGTTTTCTCTGGCAAGAAATAATTGGAGCAAAAATATGCAGGTTTTGCCAGTTTGTTCCTCTGAAATGAAGTTTACAGCCCTGCTATTCATTGGTGGCCTCCCATCCAAGTACTACCCAGGGTTGACCTTGCTTGGCTTCCAGGATCAGGCAGAATATGATACCTTTAAATATAAATATGTTTAATGCTTAAAAGTATCTGTATGATAGGACTGGACAGAAGGAATGCCGCATCAGTGCAGCATCATCCCTTCTTATATGATGTTGGCAATACAGAGATCCAAGAGGAGCAGTGGTTATCAGAACCAGAAGCAAAATTCATTATTGACTGATAAGAAAATAAAGCAATAACCTACCACTATATGAATCAACAAAATGCTGGAGAGGTCTTACAGCTGGGTTGGGGAAAGATGGTGGGTCTGAGACCAATTTTCTGCCCCTGGTACTTTCCAGGGGCCTCAATGGATTACCATAAATGCCCCCAAAGAACTCATCTCACCCCAGAGAAAATCCCCCAGAAGTGGCCAGAAAACCACCTTCTGGTTTTGAAAAAGGGGTTTTAAAATGCTAAACAGTTCAAAGGGATTCTGCAACCTTTTAAAAAGGTAAACTGCTGCTTCTGCTTCAGTATGGGCAGAAGTGGAGATGGCTCTAGTGCATATTATACCAAGGCATTTCAATTAACAAACATGTAGGCAAAGATATATCTGATCTAACATCAAATACAAGGAATTCTTCTGATAGCAGCATATGTTGGATAGAAATGATCCACTAGTTTCATATAGGATGCTGCAGCTATTTGATACAAAATGTGTGACCATCGGCAGCTTGCTTTCCTATTATCACCACTGACAATATTCTAATTTTCTGATATTTTAAAAATTAAATATTTGGAATTACAATATAACAGTTAAGTTGCTACTCCTGTTTTATCAAAGGAAAGGTTATTGAGATGCCATCGAATTCCTTATAAAGAAATAGATCAAACATTGTAGAAAGGGCCTTTTTTTCTTTTCTACTGTACTTTGCAATAATTTTAATATTCAAATGTTAGGATCCCATGCTTCCCCTTCCCCACATCTTCTTTAGATGCACAATATTCACAAGGACTTTAAAAGAGAGACAAATAATGACACCACTTCCCTATTTATAGTTATCAAATGGAATGAATGGATAAACAACATTAACTTCTATTCATTAACTTTAATCAACAAAATTCTTGGCTGTGTCAGTCAAAGCAGATTTAATCAAGCAACGTTGGCTCTAAAGTTAAAATTGCAGTACTTAAACTGCTGAACAATTAATTTAACATTTTACTGTGCAGCAAGCCCTCACAGACCACAAAATTAATGGCTGACATAAAAAGGAGGGAACTTAGGCACAGGCCAGAATCCTCTTAGGACATGATGAAAACAAAAATGGTTGTGCTTTATCCTACATAAGTACCGTTCCTACTTCAGCCAGTCATTCCAGAAGCACATGCACAGCCCCTCTCTCAGACTTTTGGCTTGGTGGGTGAGGAATCAGTTGACTGTTGTGCAACATGAG
The DNA here is from genome assembly GCF_019175285.1 of Sceloporus undulatus. Taxonomy (NCBI): domain Eukaryota; kingdom Metazoa; phylum Chordata; class Lepidosauria; order Squamata; family Phrynosomatidae; genus Sceloporus; species Sceloporus undulatus. The sequence goes on along the minus strand of NC_056522.1, from coordinate 180,427,326 downwards.
AGCCCATGGACATAGCATTTGTTGCACAACTGTTTTGCAACTGTGGAATCCAGTGTATATACAGGTGAAGCTAGAGTACAAAAGTACAACAGCCTTACCTCTCGTTGAGCTAGCAAACCTATGATTAGGTGCTATCACTTCCGGTCAAAGATGGGAGGATCACAATGCAGGTGTGTCCACCTCTGAGAAACAAAGCTTGTACATTTTTGGACAACAGGTCTTAGAATTCCCAGTGGCCATGCTGTCTGGAGGATATTGGCGGGCTTTTTCAGGCTTTTCAACTCCTGCTCTGTGGTCTCAATGAATTAGGCAACAAGCAGCATCAAGAAAATGTATTTTATCCCACAGCTATTTTCTGACAGGAAATTGCTTAATGATCATACAATCTTTTAATAAAATTGAATTCCTAAATATACATCTTTGATCCACATGCTATGGCTCTGAGGGCAGTTTTAAAAGACAGAAAAAGTGTGTGGAAAATTATTTTCAAATATAAAACCAGGAGGTGGAGATGGTGTTCTTCTTGTCACTGAACATATACAATACACACTGAACAACTTCTGAAAAACTACTAAGCTGGGGCAGGGAAAGTGCTGCTTGTTGCTATGAAAGCACTACAGGCTACTAAGCTGTGGATGGTGTACTGACAGACAAACATAAAAGGATTTTGCAAGAAGTATGTTTGTGGGGGGACAACAACCTATCATCTGTTGTTTGAGATTTATTTTTACCTCTTCAACAATGAACCTACACATCAGAGAAGTTCACACTTACCTAACCAAACATTCTCTCCTGATGGTATTGATTTAAAATCATTAGCACATAGATGTCTGCAAAGACTGCTTCAGGGTCATGTATACAGTTACACATGCATGACATGACTAAAAGCAGTTGCTTGTTCTCTGTACAGCAGGAGACCACACATCAGTACGACTATCCAGCACACAGAAACTAGGTTCTTTACACATTATTTTTGCTATACCAAGGTGTCTGTTGATGTGAAACAGGAGCATTTGAACAATGCTGCTGTGCTGGTGTCAGTGACTAGGTGGGAAACTTCCTTGATCAAAGTGTTAACTATTTAACCATAGAGCTGTCATTTTCATGCTTCTCTCTTCAGTGTGGATATCCAGCCCATATTAAAACTGAACAGTAGACTGTTATACTTTCCCTAGTCCAGGAAACCTGGTTGATCATGGAGCAATGACCAGATTTGACAGCCAGCCACCTGGTGCTAATGGCCTTTGCACTATCCCTTTAGGTGACAAGAACAGTCAGTATCCCAGAGACTGCCTGCTGGTTCAACAGAGAATTTTTGCACTGGCTTACTGACCTCAGACTGATGTGACAATATGCTTAAGGAATAAAATAACTTTGCACATGAAAATACTGACTGGACTGCCAGACATAAACTGTTCCTTTGGTTGGCTTCAATATGTAATATAGGGAAAGACACCTGACACTAGCTAGTTCTCCTCCTTAAGATTGCCTTTGTCCCCACCCCACACCCCACACTGAAAAGCAGTTTCTTGATCAGATTCAACTCTTTAACAAGATAAGAAAAATGCAGCAACTTATCAGTACTGAGGACAGAATCATTGTTGGATGTCAAACAACAATAATTAAATACAGAATTAACTGATTGTTAATTAAAAGTGTATCTCTCTGATATGTAAGGTTGATATGTATGCAACATTAAATTAATCCACATTTAATTGCTCACTTATAAAAGAAACCTGCAAATACATTTTCTCCCACATCTAAACAACAAAGGAGAGATGCAGAGAACTTTTGCTGTGCTTCCTCAGCAATGCAGCTACAGGTACTGGATCCTCAATACATGAGAAAGAGAAGACTGAGAGGCAGTCTTTCTCATTTACTTCTCCCTGACCCAATAAAGAAACCCAGACTTCCTTCACAGATACATGCTACTGGGAGGTTAACATCTATATTACAATCACATGGATTTGGATCTTTCTCACTGCATGACTAATCCTACAGTATTCTCCAATGGCATGGAAGTACACCATAGGGTGGCAGCCTTTACATCACTGGATAGATGATGGGGCCATAGCATGCTCCATTTGGTAACAGGCATACCATGCTATTGTGTTTCCTAATATGTTCCTTTTAATATGCGAAAACAAGGCTGAATGGTGTAACTACTAAATTTGTACTCACAGCCCACAAGCAATGACTTGTTTGTTAGATTGCCCAAAGGCAATTTTTTTGCTTGCCTGAGTAAACAGGGATCCAAAAATATAATTTCAAGGTTGACAGAGAATACTTGCTGATTTACCAATTCTTTTGACTTGTCAGTCTTCTACCAAAATGTCAGTAAGTATTGGGAAGTTTTCTATAGCATCCTTGAGTACAAATCAATTAAATAATACAAGTAGGGTGGAATTCTTCTCCATAGCTCTGGTGGTCATTTTAGACTACAATGAGACACCACCACAGTCAATTGTCCAAGTCCTCCAGACACAGTGTAGGATAGGGGGGGAAACCAGTAAAGGGGAGAAAAATTTTACCCAGCCTTGAAGCAACCAGTGAGGCGCACAGTGTGCTGGGGTGGGAGGATGGCCTATGTAGCCATACATGGAAAGAGGCATGTGGAGGGGAAGGTGCCTCTAATTCTCCCTCCCTTCTCCGCACACACATCCAGTGTCTCTGGTGCACTACATCTGATGCAAAGGCATCTGGTCTATTTCCATTCAGGTCACCAAAAGTGGCCCCTAATGTGCAGCACCATTCATTGTCTGGGTTCAGAGCCCCAGTATGTTAAGATGCGTAAGTACATACTAGTCCTTTCCTCTGTCTTTATTAAACTGAAACTTTATTATGGAAATGCAGAAACATCAGTAAAAATGCAAATCACCTAAAGCCATATACCACATTACATGAACTATGAGAGTATGAAACACAGCACAACTATAGGTATCAAAATAAATTTTGAATAAAACCTTTTAAGATTCAGGCTACGTTACATTGTATTTTATATTTTGTATGTAAACAGTGGTAGGCTGAAAATGCTTAAATACAAAGACAAATTTAATGGTTTGGGAAATGCAACAATGTTTCACCCCCCTCACTATACCTAAGGGCTCTCATTTTGTGAGAAGTTATATTATTGCATATAAAGTATATGCTGCTATAAGAGTTAAACTAAAACTACTGTATATTGTGCACAGTTTTGACATGGCCAGAACAAAATACCTTCCTTTGGAAACCAAAAAGTTCTGGCTCTTATTTGTGTGTGTTACCCCAATCTCAGCATGCTGGACTACAGGTGAAAATGAGTTTCCCAATCATATTCAAGAATCTTTCTATATACAAGATTCAGATGTAGAAATAATACACAATTTTCACTCAGGTAAAACTGTGTGAGTAATCCAGGCAGAAGATGAAAAATAGTACAGAAGCAACAGATAAAGGAAGCAATGACAGTAGATAGGTTTAAAAAGGTCAGTGCTGTCTGAATTGATTTCCCCCCCTGAAAATCTTTTTTCTCTTTCCCTAACATATTAATTTGAACCCAAATACTGAAAAAGAAAAATGCTTGGTACAGTCTTGCCCCAGCCTCATCCTTTTAAGCTCCCCCAGTCAGTTATAAATGTATTGTAAAATCATAAATGTAAATCATTTGACTATTTAAATGTTTATTTATAATTGACTTTATGGTATTATAGACAAGAAGAAAAGATAAAGCTTGGTCATGAAGACAACCTTTTGGCTTTTTTTAACCAGCTCATTGAAACATAAAGTCCACCAAAGCAAAGCACAAATAAAGGCCAATGAAATGTAAATAAATAGTCAGGGAAAGATGCAGTGTGTGTTTTTGTGTAAGTTCTGAAGAGCTGAGATTCTGCAGTGACTTTCACAGGCTTAATGCATTGGAAACGTATATGCTATGCCTGACAAAGATATCATATTTCTCATCATCCTCAGCTAAAAGGATTTAAGAATCGTATCTAGCAATCACTGTGGAATTCCAGTGCAAGACAGAGTACACAGCATTGGACTAGGTAGACTTAAATTAGGGCTATATAAAGCATGTTCGTATGTTTTCATCAGGTTTGGTGAACAGATGTCCTCCAGATGTCCTCAGCTTCAGTTTCCTGAAGCCCAAAACCAATATGGCCAATAGTAATTGACCATGCCAACTGTAGTCCAAAACATTTGGAGGTAAAAAGGTTTCCAGCCCCTGTGTTACAGAACATGGTTGATGTGAAAATTTCTGGCCTGTTCATAGTTATATTGCACTGATACAACAACAACAACAATAGGAGGTTCACAAAATGGAACAGAAACAAAATGTTGCAATATAGCATGGTTATACTCGGGTTATACCATTCTCCAAATCTCAGATTTTCCCAAGCTTGGCCAATGTTTTGCTACATGGCTGCCACTGTTTTGCTTACATATGCAATGGCATTCAGCTCTGCACACTGCAACAGAGGAAGTGAAAAATATTCAGAACAGCAGACTTCTTTAAAATCTTTACCATCTCACTATTCTAAATACTCATCTCATGTCTATCCCCTTGGCTCTAAGATGAAGACACTTCCTATAAACTCCCAAGATGCTTCCTGACAGGAGTAGACGAGTATTTCTGATGTACAAGCCTCATCACTTTATGATCTAATGCTGCCATTTCCTCTGTTAAATGAAGCAGCAGAAATTGCACAGTTGCCAATAGGCTATTTAATTTCTATCACATGGAAGCACTCCCTATTGGTCAAACAGACAGAGCTGTGTAAATATACTCACATGCAACTGCTTTAGAGAAATTCTATTACCTCTAAGTGATTCCTGCGCTCTGCAATGACTCGTTCATCCTTGTTTCCAAAGAGCTTCTTGGGAGGAAACTCTAACTCTGTCAGCTTCAAGAGATAAGAGGAAATAAAATCAGTTGAGAAATATTTCTTAAAAGCGATGATGCAGATACAGAGATAAAAGATGAAAATTATTTATTTATTACTATTTACTTAAAGGATTTTTACCTTCTTCCTCTGTAAAAAAAAAAAAAAAGGTCTCTAACAGCTTACAAAACCCAGTAATAAACCAATTCCTGCTCCCAGACTCTCAATCTAAAAGACATAACAGAAAAGGGAGAGAGAGAAGGGTCTCCTACAGTCATCCTTGTGGGCAGGATATTAAATGTATGCGAACTACTGTATTTTTTTTTATTGCTTAAATTTCCAGGATAGAGTAAGTGGTTTACAGAGGATGGTACAGTAGATATCACTGATGACCTCTGGGCCACTTATTACTTGTATTTTCAAAAATGCTCTTTTTGTCATTGTCAGTGATGGTAGGGGAGTACCAGCCTTTCAGGACTAAAGAGATTTATAGTTGTGTAAGGTCCATGACTGCTTGAGATCAGAACAAACAAATAATTTCCTTCTTCCATTCTATTATTCACTCTTTTTCTTCCTTTTCTCTTCTTCATCAATTTGTCCTTAATCCCACCTCTTTAATTGCTTCACAGCTATACTTCTGCTAGGTTTCCAGAACTATCTCATTCCCCATTATCAAAGACAAATATGACATGGCAAGATTAGCTTGCCTGGCAGAAAAGCCACATAATGCATTGCATCAAGTTCTAATCCTTCTTCTTTGCCATGCTGTCTTAATCTGTCAGGAAAAAACCATCCACCCTAATGAAGTCTAATATTCTAAAAATAATTAAGACTATTGAAGTATGATACTAACTTCAGCATCAGTCAGAAGATCTAGTGAGTCAAGCAATGTTAGAAAGGGGGGAAAAACTAAGCAAGTTAATAATTTAACAAGTTAATTAACCATTTATTCCCAAACTCTGGCCATGGTATCATATAATCCAGCAAAAGCAAGTACAGTATATTAAATAAAAGTGAAAGAGAAATATTAATCAGTGTATTCCTTTGCTCAAGAGGCTTGATCTGTTAAGACCTTTTGTAAAATGTTTCTAGTGAAACCCCATGCATTTTATTTTGTTGAATGGAGCCTATTCAGAAGCAAATTAGAATACTAGTGCAGTCTTAAATGTTAATAGAGTATGATGTATAACCACTAAGATTTCTCTCCTTCATGGATTTTTTTCTAAAACAAATTACAGGTATATAAAGGCCTACTGAGACCCAAGGTAGCTTCCAAGCAAACAAAGCAATCTTTAAGATGACAAGAAAAGAGAATACTAAAACAAAAAAGAAGTAGTGCTTAATAGCTCAGGCTTTGTGCAACAATCTTGTAATATCTGATCAGCCAAACACTAAGATGTAGTGTGCTTTGCATCCTTTCCTGATAGCAGGTACAGGGTACAGTCTCAGACCACATTTACACTGTCGGCTGTGCTTCTACCAGGCTTCTTGCCTTGTGCACTGACATAAAACTGGACAGGTACTGATTCAAGAAATGTGATTATTGGTAGGGTTCATATAGGCAAAGACATTTTAGCTTCTAAGTTGTATGGCGTTCAGGAAACAGAAGGTTTCAAAAGTTAAATGTGGCATACTGAAATAGGTCTGGAAGAACTGTGTCAGCCAGTGCAGACAATGTGGTAAAGGCTGAATCTGTTCACGATTCCCTACTTTCAAAAGGAGGCAGGGCTCCACAGTTTGGACCAGCTGCAGTTTTGAGGTCATCATGAAGGGCAGACCTACATAAACTGCAGTGTAGCAAAATCTTCTCTATTCCATAAGGGGTACTGTCTCGACAATAAGCACCCAAATTCCTACAGTCACCTGTTTATTACAAAAAATAATACTTTTTCATATTTAATTAAAATGAAAAAGTCTGTTTTAGTATAAGCAATATAGCTTTGATATATTTTTTGTTAAAGGAGAAGCAGAACATTTCTAATCTGTCATCATTAGCTTTTTGTGCAGTACTTTTAGAATTCATGGTGAAATATATTAAAATAATGTGAGCGAATGTGTTGGAGTCTCTTTACGTTCATAGCCCTAAATTCTTTCAATTTTTCAAGTGGTGTGCCTGACTTTTAATCTTTTGTCCTGGTTTTCTATGTCAGATATGAGAACAATCAGAAGTGGTCTCATTCTGTAGATAGTCAGGGGCTGCTTCACTTACTTTTGAGCTAATAATGACAGGAAAAATATGTCCTAGTTTCACGTTTTTGAAGTTTAAACTCAAGCCTCATCTTCTGGAGGAGTCCTGAAACTCATAGAGTAAAGGAAGTAGGCAAAAAGCTGTTCTCAAGTTGGAAGTAGCACTGTATATTTGGAAATTTGACAGCTGTCTCTCATCTTTCTTCTCCAGGAAAATTCTTCAGTAACTTATTTGAGGATAAAATAGCCTTTGCCTGTGTTTCTACAGAGCTCAGAAGAGGCATGGGAAGAAAGGCAAAACCTGGTGAATGGTGGAAATTCTACTTTTATAGCAAACAGCTCTGAAGCAGGTCACAGATAAAGCAAATACACACACACACTACAAACCAATTAAGGCAAATAATTTAACTGAAGACTTCTTTCAAACTGTATGTATGGGAGTTGAAATGCACTGCCAGTTACAGATCAAGTCATATTCCTGAAACACGCATTTCAATCAGAAAAGGGATTTCCCTCTACCTCCATAAATCACTCCCTTGGCTTTATCTGCAAAACACAGAATCTCAGGGCTTGAACCTATGATCTACTTGCACCAGCATAACAGCTCGTAGTGTACGCCACATAGCTTCCCAAGGATGGATCTGCAGCTTATAGCAGTGAGCCCACAAATCTGCCCTCACAATGGACACTGATACAAGGTATATTCACAGCCAAAGGATTTTCAGTGGGCTCTCCACATTTTTACTAAATGGCTCGTAAATCAGGTAGAGATAGTCTGCTCAACTTTAGTTAAAACAAACAAGTCTGCTTTGGCAGCTTAGTATTCTTACATTTTATAAAGCGTTTTGACCTGCTGAGTCATTTTTTTTCCAAGGTGGGAAACCATTAATTTTCAAAGACAGTAACTGTTTGCATGCAAAAACAAAGTAGTAGTAGTAGTAGTAGTAATAATAATAATAATAATAATAATAATAATATGCCCTATGGCTCATTGAGGTGGTCATTACATCTGACCACACAATGATACATTCTTCTGTCACTAAATAGAAAATATTGCATACAAAATCTAATTCTTAAAGCAAAAGATCCTAGTTTTGTCTTCTGCATAATATGCTAGTGATCGAGGTACATGCCACTGCTGTTTCTGTATCGGGGGCATCCACTAAAATAAGCCCCCCATTCCCACAATCTAAAGGAATACTAAACTTGATCATCTCAGTGAGAACTAAAGGGCTTGGCTTTTCTCTTGCATTCTTTCCCAGAGTCCCTTCATACTCTATGTAGGGCAATTCACAGCCCATTTTATATCCTAAAAAGAGTCAATGAGTAAGTGGGCATCAGGAGAAGTGAAGTATCTCTGTTCACAATCCTTGCCTGCTTCTATCACTATGCAGCTGTTTTGACCTCAGCCCCATTCAGGCATCTCATGGCTTCTCCATTCTCAGACCAGTCAATTTTCTCAAGTCAGAGAAAGTAAAATGTATTTTCAGTTGCCCAAACCTGAAAAGATAGTTAGACTACAAGTAATGCAGGCTGCTGTGCATCCAGAAAGAGACAGAAGCATCCTGCCCACAGGTTACTTATTGAAATTCTTGAGGGGAAAAATCTGTCTTATCCACATGCCTGGTACCTTTAGGTACTCTCTCCCTTGTTTTGCCACAGGGCACTGTTCCCTCAGTTCCCTTTCCTGATTACAACAGACTTAACAATGTGGCTAGCAACAACATGCAGTATTTGCCTTACAGAATAGATTCTCCAATTAACAGAAAAGATACGACAGCATGCCTATTTTTTTGCAGCAATAATTTACTGGAATCCTAATCCAGTTTCGTATGGGCATTCTGAGGGCAATCTAGGCACCAAAACTTATTCATTATTTTAACATCAGTGTGTCCAATGCTATTAAAGAAACAATTAAATTCAGCAGAAAAAAGTTTATATGGGTTAGGGGGTATCTTTCCTTCCCCGGAGCCATTTTTGGATATAGCTGGATACAGCAGTAAACACTGGTAATATCAGGCACAATAGGTAACATAATATGATAAATTACTGTACCATTGTGTTTATTACGAATACTGTGGTAGCATTCATATGCAGAATGCTAATAAAAAGTGAATACATATAGTGCAATTTAGAAGTTCATGCAAGCTTTTTATAGTGCTATAAACACTATGTAGCCTTAACTGGATTTTAAATTGCTTACCAAAAAGGAAAATAAAATTAGGACTGGTAAAGAGAGAAGCTATTTACAAATATAAAATTTATTATAGAACTAAATTTATTCCCGTATGCCATAGCATTCCTAACCAGAAGTCAACTAAAGAGAAGTACTGTTATAGTATGAATAGTACTCCCAGGACATGTAATTACTGCTCCTGTCAATTCATTTCAACTCAGGTGATACTCAGCAATGTCATTATGTCACTGGGTGACCTGTGTGTCACTCTCTACACTAGCAGAAGTCAACATTTTTTAAAAGGAGTTTTTGGTGGGACAGTGTCTTTATTTCAGCCAACAGGCCATTAGACAATAAAGTGTGTATAAAACACATAAAACATTTAAAACATATAAAACTTGTTAAAATGGAACTATAAAGCAAATATTCAGAATATACTCATGAGATGTGTATATATACACACACACACACACACACACACACACACACACATACAGAAGCACTCGCAAGTATATTGAATAATACTAAACCATAAAACACAAGACCAAGATGGGTATTTGTTTGGATATTCAAGATGCAAAGGACAAGACTTGTTCATTTAATTTGAATCATAATCTTACGTGTTTTGACAGCAGAGAAAAGGAACTTTGCCACTACTTCCGTTTTGCCTTTCTTAGAATCATTTAACAGGTACTCCAAGTACCAGTTGTTAGGTCTACCAGGAAACTTAAGCAGGAGAGGAGAAATTAATCTTAGCCTCTCATCCTTGTAAAGGATACAAGAAAATAGGACATGCTCTAGAGACTCAACAGAGCCTTCGCCGCAATGGCAAACCCGTTCATGGTAGGGGGTTCCCTTAAAGCGACCCTCTAGCATGGCTGAGGGAATAATGTTAAATCTTGCTTTGGTGAACACGGCTCGATATTTTGAGATGGTCAGATTTTGCAAATAAAATGCCTCCCTCTCAAAATTGAACTGTAGCCCTAAACTAATGGGAGAGCAGGTACTGCGAGCAGAAGATAAAGAATATTGAATATCAATATCTTTTATACGACGTGTCAAAATCTGCTGAGCCTGGGATAGATCTTGTGTAATGAGGAAATTGCTTGAGAAACCCACTCTCTGAAAAGTGGGACAGTGATATCTGGACCTAGAGCCTAAAGATCCTGGGGTCTTTAGCCAAGGTTCTCCTGTTTTTTCCACCATTTTCCAGTGCTAAAGGTAGATTTTCCACATATGACTAATTTTAAGAGTCTCTGTGACTCTTAAGGAAGAAATTCAACCACCTTGTAGCATGTTAATATAGGTTGCTACATTTGAATATTCTTGTACTGATATCCTGGTGAAGCTTTGCTTTTTATATTGTTTTACGACATTCCTGGTTATGTGCAAGCAACAGACCAAACTACATAGTGTTCAGCATGCATTTGAAAAAGCATGCTTACAACCAGACTTTAAAAAAAGGTAAGAAAAAGAAAACGCAGCCATGAGTTCCTCAATGCAGACTGAGACCAGCAACATCTGACTTTGTTAGATGGTCCTGGTCTACAGTTTGGGGGGCACTTAAGTACAGTACCATTGATTTAATCAGGCCTGAAGTTACTTAACTTTCTCTGGCCTAAACCTATCTAAGCAAAATTTTGATCTGAAACTTGGCCAAATATTACATTTATCCAGCTTCTGCCCACTTCTCCGGCAACATAGTAACACAGTAGTAGTAGTAGTAGTAGTAGTAGTAGTAGCAGCAAAAATAATAATCCCATCTTTTCCCCAAAATGTGGTAAGTCAAAATGGTAACACTAAAATCATCATCATCATCATCATCATCATCATCATCATCATCATCATCATCATCATCGCCATTATCCCATCTTTTCTCCAAAATTGAGACTCAAAGCAGCTCACAATTAAAAAGAACAATACAATTAAATCATCAGCGCTGTTTACGCACAATTCTAAATATACACTGAACTGACTATGTGACAAATGGTGAACTCGCCACGGGTCAGCGTAAGAGGGGCGCCCCAAAGAAGAGATACAAGGACTCCCTGAAACAACATCTCAGGCTTGGCCAAATTGATCACCAACAATGGTCTGCCCTAGCCTCATATCGGGAGGCATGGAGACACACTATCCACAATGCTGCAGCCTTTTTCGAAAACTCACGCCGAACGAATCTCGAAGAGAAACGACAACACAGAAAGAACCGCAATCCGGAAACATCACCCAAGGAGACTTTCCGCTGTGCTTTCTGCAACCGGACCTGTTTATCCCGGATTGGCCTTTTTAGTCACCAACGCGCTTGTACAAAGCGCGGGATGAGTCCTTTCTGAATCTTCGTTCACAAAGCAAAGCCAGAGAGAGAGAGAGACAATTAAATTATTTATTCAAAAACCAAGCAGATCAATTGGAAGTTCAGTTATATTTCATTTTATTGTTAAAATAATCAAAAAGAAGAAGAAATGCTGTTTATGAAGTGCATATTTTGTAAATATGAAAAATTTAATAAATATTAATTTAAAAAAAAGAACAATATAATTAAAGCATGCAAAAAGTGAGCATTAAAATAGAATTAAACTATTTCAGAGAAAAAAGGTCTCTCCTGATTATCTCAGAGCCTGGGCCAGCTCAGACAGGAGGATACGGTCTGCCAAATGGGCTAGTCCTGGACCAGCTTTTTTTAAATGCCTTTATAGGTCATAACCAGCACTCTAAATTGTGCCTGGAAATAAACTGGTAATCAGTGGAGCTGTTTCAACAGGGGTGAATCTGCCCCAGTTAACAATCTGGCACCTGCTTAGTGTTAATTTCAGTTTGTGCAGTCTGATGATGTGGACAGGATCCTTGGAGAAGTAAGAGCCACCACATCAGGCTCCTGGAACAGACCATCCTAACTGATCTCCCACCCCTTCAGAGGTTCCAAGTCCCAGTGAGTCTGAACTTGACCAGGTATGACAACCGAACTGTGGAGAGTTCCTCCACACCAAGATCACTATCACAGTTTTCTGTGGGTGCATCACAGAAAACAAAGTCCAGAGTTTGCCCAGCAGCATGGGTAAGGCCAGATACCATTTGGGACAGACCCATGGTTGTCATGGAGGCAATGAAGTCCTGAGCCACTCTTGAGGCAGTCTCAGAATGGATGTTGAAGTCTTCCAGCACTGCCAGCTGCTGAGACTCCAACACTAAATCTGAGACCACCCTGGCTCAGGAAGGGAGACTGTTGAGCAGTGGTGTGTGCAGTACACCAGCAGAATCCCTATTTTATGCTGGCTACCACCCTTAGGTATACAGACTCAAAACCTGCAGACTGTGGGAGAAGGCAACTGGCCAAGGAGAGAGAATAATGATAAACCACTACAATTCTACTTCCCTGTCCACCAGGTCTTACCTGCTGCTGCACAGAAAAACCTGATGGGCAAAACTGATGGAAATTAACACACATACACACTGGCTAGGGTCTCTGTAATACAGGACAAGTTGTCATGTTCATCCAGATTCAAATCCTGAATGTCACTTGTTTATCCATTCACCAACCTACCATTCAACAGTAGCATTTTCAACCTGGGGCCTGTCACCAAGGCTGTCTATTTCCACGTATAGTAACATTATAGGTCCATTTCCACATATAGCAGCACTAGGTTCTGATAAACAACACTAGGTTCTAACAGCATTAACAGTTCTTTCCAAAAATGGTTTTCCAGATGCACAAGAGCTCAGCTGAGTAACATCTGGCAGTGTTTATGAAACATTCTCATCTTGTAAGACCAAACACTGCTGTAAATTTCAGTCACCATTGCCTCTGAGAAATGCTAATAATGAAATCTCATCAAAGGCTAGCAATAATTCTTAGTGCTGATGGGATGGATGTGTTTCTGACGTTCCAGAATTAATAGCAAGTCCCAAGGTGTAAAATAGCAGCTGTCACATAAAAATATACCTGCAAGCAAACAAGCAACTCTCCTTTAGGTTTAATTTGTTGTGAGTCAACAGAAGCAGTCCTCCAGGACAAGCCAGACAGGAGCATGAGATGGTTTAAGCCTAGCCATTGCTTAATTTTTTTAAAAAAAGAAATAGTTTTCAAATTTTATAATATCAACATACATAATTTCATATGCACAAACAAGAAAAAAAAAGAAATTTCACAAACACAGACACGCTTCTTTTCATTTATTATTATTATTATTATTATTATTATTATTATTATTATTTATACCCTGCCTTCCTCCCAGTACAGGGACTCAACTATATGCATATATATTTGTTCCTTATTTAAAACTCAAATCACTACCATTTCTTATCTGCCAGAAGAAGCAAATAAAGGAAATCTTATCAACAATTAGATCTCTATCATCAGAAATTAGGAAATAGGCACAAAGTCAAGAAAAGAAATTTCACAAAGCAGTTTCCCAATTAAAAAACAAAGCAAGTACCAGGATTGTACAATAGTATTTTCAATAGTATTTTCAATAATATTTTTCTGGCTCTCCATTTATTACACAGTATATTCCCATAAGAGAAAAAGGAAAACTATTTCCATTGCTCAAGACAGATAGAGAAGGAAGAGGAAACTCATTATTTCTTACACTTCGCCCCTCAATTCATAGTCCAACAAGGCTCTTGAAACAGCTTTTGGAACACACTGCTTTAACCCACGGCTTCATAAACTTTTCTTCTCTAAACTTTTGAGGGTTTTGAGTGTTCTAACCCAGTATCTGGTGAATGTAAACTGACTTGTCTATGCTGTTTGTTTCTGTGTATAGGGATCTGGAAAGGCACCATAGTGGAGTGGTTTGAGTGCTGGACTAGGACTCTGGGAGATCAAGATTTGAATTCCCACTCTGCTGTGGAAACCCAATGAGTGACCTTGGCCAAGTCACACTCTCTCCATCTCAGAGGAAGGCAATGGGAAACCAATCTGGAAAAAAAAATATTGCTAAGAAAACCCTATGATAGGTTTACTTTAGGATTGCCCTAAGTTGTAAATGACTTGAAGGGACACGACATCAAAAGGATCTGGACTCAAACCAGGGACATTTTCAGGGAAGAGATGTGTGTTCTATTCTAACAATGATATTAGAAAAGGAATAGAAACTGCAGTCTGTATCCTCATAAAACCACACAGGAAACCATCATTCAAACAAACTAAACCATGATAAAATCTTATGCATAGTGGAGTGCTTTATCTTATCGCTGCCCAGATGCCAGAATCAGATTTCAGTAATAGGTTAACATAGTGATGGTAGAGAGTTTCATCATGCCCTGACCTTTCCACAGGGATGGTATTGCATGCTTCCAGGAAGCAAGAAGTAATGCTGACGGTAACAACGCTACTGGAAGAGTCTCCCAAACTAGAGACTTTTTGCTGAGGAACCAGATGAACATCAAGGAATGAGGGAAAGCTACAGGGCAGCAGCAATATTGTGGTTGGCACTGATGGAGGATCCCTCAGGGACAATGGTAGTGTCACTTTAACAAACTACAGTCTACCCTTCCCTTAAGTGGGGGATCTGTTCCGGACCCCCCCCCTCCCATGTAAGGAGAATTTCATGTATGCTCGAGCCCTATTTAAATGAATGGGGCTTGGGCGCACATGACATTACCCCTTATGGGGCGCACCACCCCTTTTCCCAGAGTGGCTTTCAGCATATGCTGAAAGCTACGTAAGGCGCGCCCACATATGACACAGGCGCACTATATTGTTAGTACTGCACAGAGGGAAACAATGGTAAATCAGTTCTGAATGTGCTTTTCACTTTTTGAAAACCATAATTCAAAATGAAAAAAAGAGTTACTAGTTGGTACCTGGTCTAATCTTGGCAGCCAGTATGGAACTTGGCCATTTTTACTTCCGATTATATAATCTATTTGGTTTTTGTGATGTCCATGTATATAATCTTCTTTCTGGTTGTATGAAAAATGTGTTTGCAATGAATAGGTTGTTGGCTTCACAAAAATCTATCAGACGCTCATCTGGTTTGTTTCTTTTGCCTAATTCAAATCTGTGTACTGTTTATTCTTCTTCTTTGCTTCCAATTTTGGCATTCCAATCTCCTACGATCAGCTTGTCGTCCTGTAAACCTTCACAGAATCTATCTATTTCTTCCTGTTCTGCCTCTGTGGTTGGTGCATGTAC
The DNA here is from genome assembly GCF_019175285.1 of Sceloporus undulatus. NCBI lineage: Eukaryota > Metazoa > Chordata > Lepidosauria > Squamata > Phrynosomatidae > Sceloporus > Sceloporus undulatus. The sequence goes on along the minus strand of NC_056522.1, from coordinate 180,411,965 downwards.
TTGAATTATGGTGATATTCATATGTTTTCCATGGAGTCTTATTGAGATGATTTGGTCTGATTTTGCATTGTATCATCTGACTGCTTTTGCCATATCTTTTCTTAGTATGAAAGCCATCCTGTTTCTTCATGTCTTTCCCTCAGTAGAACACTGTGTAGGTGTCTGATTCAAAGTGGCCCTTTCCTGTCCATTTTAAGTCACTCACCCCCAGTACTGCTATGTTCATATGTTCCATTTCCGTTTACTAACTATATATTTTTCATTTAACTGTTAGCTTTTCCTTGAACCTAAAAAGTTAGCACTTTAAGCCCAAAATTTTGTTCACAGTAGACACTGTATTTTTTTTTTTAAAAAAACTGCACTACTTAAAACATTCTAAACTATTTTTTATGTTTGATTTGCCATCTTTGTGCAGATGAGTACATTGCTGAAGGCTATATTTATGAACACATTATGCGCTTTGCTAGCTGTAAACAAAATGCATAGTGCTACAAGCATCTATTTTCTAAACACTGTGCGTGTATGCTTTGAAATTTTTGAAAATGTTTACCTTTGGAATGTGTGCTTTCCTATGGTTGATTTCTGGCCTTAAGTGATATATATAAACAATCTTCTTTTAAAATTGATGGTGGAATGGAAAGTCTCTCACTCAGTTATAGTGCTATGAAATAAAAATAAAGCTCCATCATACTTAAATGCACTTGACAATTATTTTAAAATCAACATCTCAAAAGCATCTAAAACTCTGAACACTGTCTAGAAATATTCTTCATCAAGGCTACCTACAAAAAGTGGCTTTTCATTTTTTATATAATGATGCCTATAATTTTCTCTTTTGATTCTTCCACCAAGCTTAGAGAGGAATGTAATCTGAGTAGATTACCCAGAATTTACTTTTAAATGCAGACATCCTGGCTATCTGGAGACCCATGAGTGCCTGTGTGGACATGGTATCTGCAGCTCAAAAAGATAGGAGTCAGTCAAAGTGCTGCAGGTGCAATAGCTGATACACCCCAAATCTGTTTCTTCTGTTTCAATAGATTGCACTGTAAAGCTAGTGAAAGAGATAACACATATTCTGAACAGGACACACTGAACCAGTGAATTCTACCCAACAGCTTCTCTTCTAATAAATCCTTAAGTACCAAAGTCTCACATTTAACATATTTTCCACCTCCTTTCCAACTGCAGAGGAAGATGCGAGAACCAGAAAGCTCACAAAAACGATGTTATTAAACGTTACTTGAGAATATGCCCAATCTTAGTAACAAAACCCAATGCCAAAATATCATCTTTCATATGGCACATACAGTCTTTCCTTGCTATCCACAGGGGATCTCAAGTAGCAAAATATGTGGGACTTTAAGTCCCTTTCTTTTCAGTGGGTGAATGTGCATGTTCACGCTCGCGCCCGCATGCACAGCCATGTGCACGTGTCCCCATTGAAAAAGCTGGGGCTTGCCATCCATGGAAACTTAGATTTGTGGATGGCAAGTCCACAATTGGCCAGGCGCGCTGTACACTGAAAACCCCACACTGAAATCTCCTCAGCCCTCTCAATAATAGCATTTCTCACATGATTTAATGTTGGCAGTTCACAAGCTTCTGCATCCCATATCCATCTCAAAATCTGCTTCTGATGGAGGAACATACTGTACACACTATATAATAATAATTATAAGAAGAAGAGGTTTAATTTATATCCCACCCCTCCGAAAGGATCGAGGTGGGTTACAACATAAGATGCATAAATAAAATACATAAATCAATATCCCCCATCCTTAAACTAATCCACATAATAACAAAAAGAAAAAAAAACCCACATTATAAAACAGTTAAAATCATTTCAGGGCATAGGGAAAAGCCGCTATAAGTTACGGAAGTGTGAGGGAAGACAACATGTGTTAATAGTAATCTCACATCAAGAAGACTACCGTATTTCTTTCCTTAATCTTATTAACTTTATCTATTTCATAGGATCCGTATGCCATCATCAGTATCATATCCAGGCTATTATTTCAAGACATAACAGCAGTATATTAAAACAATTCACTATGCTCAGAGATTAGCCCAATAAACACGCACACGCACACACATATATATTAGCAAATATGGATTTATGCTGCAACAGGGATATGATAGCTCATTTGCCCAGGCCATGATTAAGATGTTCTTAAGCATTTGGCTAAACCTTAGCAGAGACACATGGACACAGAGATACAGTTTCTATAAACTTTTGGTTCATTGCTGCTGCCACATATCTTTCCACATAATCAAATATTTTAGAGACTGGACTGTGAGAAACAGTAGCAATAGTGCAGAGTTCAGATGTAGGATAGTGAAGCCTTATTACTGTTCCCAACAAAAATAACACTCAAAAGACTAGTTGTTATGAACAAAACAAAACAAAAAAAGACTTGAAAGTCTGGAAGCTATCTTTCTTTAATTAGGCCTAAATTTAAAATGTACTTGCAGGAAAATACATTTCAAAGACATAGGCTGTATTAGTAAAAAGACAACCTTCTAGGAGAGAGCAGCACCTGTTAGACTCTGTTTACTTGAGTTGAAAAAGTCCAAGTATCTACATCAAATAAATATCCATGCCTAACTGCACTTCCCATAACCATTTATATTTATATTTACAGTGTATTACCACAGTCAACAGAACACTTCATTCCCCTTGCTATTTCATTTATTTCCGTCTGGAGCTCATCTTAGCACAAACTGATTCTACACAGTGCCCATACCTGCTCTAGCACTGACACTGTATTGTCAAGGACCATTTGCATCCAGCATGCTACAAGGTCAAGAAGTAATCAGCCTCTAAGGTAGATGATTTAATATCAAATGCATAATTAATACCCACTCTTTAGTGCTTACACTGACAACATTTTACATGCAGTCAGATTTGTCTTGAAATGTACATGGCCCATATTTTGATTCGATGCATTCTTCTGGTTATCAATAACAGTTTATTTATCTCATATGCATGAGTCAACAAAATTATACACTGCAAATTTTATAACTGCAAGATGGCAGCAGTTCACCTTTTCAAAGTGTTAGGATATTACCTCCCCAATAAATCAATATTTCAATATACTTCTTTTGGGAATGTGGTGGCAGAAACATGAAATGCAGTTTCAAATTAAAAATACTGAGGCAATAGCCCAGAACTGAACAACTAATGAGCTATAAAGTTCACCTCTAGCAGACACAGCATATATTAAGCAAGCATACATCTTTGTGTTTATAATAAATATAAATCTGGAGTCAGAAGATTAACTGTGAAAAATAGTCCTACTAAAATAATATTATGAGTGTGCAGTATTTATGGTTTTTTAAAGGTGGCATTAGAACAGGTCAATTTTCAAAGTGAACCATATGGTAATAGTGAAACTCTTTAATTATAAATGTTGTCAAGATGGGATTTTAAAAAGCTATCAGCCTGGATCAAATTGCATTTTCTCCAAAGCTGGTCTCATATTTTGAAATCAGAGGACACTTTGAAATATTTCCACTTATGGACCATTAATTGTTGTTATTATTGTTTTTGATGCTGTGTGTCTTCAAGTTAGAAACCTATTATGATCCTAAGGGTTATAATAATAATAATAATAATAATAATAATAATAATAATAATAATAATAATAATAATAATAGATTTATTTCTAGCCCGCCCAATCACAAAGAATCCGGGCGGGTTACAACAATAAAATGCAACAAATTACAATAGAGTTAAAAAATCAAACCCTAGACCTACCCCCCCCTTTGGCAAAGTACGTTTTTTGGGGGGTTGCCTTTGCCTCCCTCTGAGGCTGGGAGAGTGTGACTTGCACAAGGTCATTGAGTGGGAACCCAAACCCTGGTTTCCAGAGTTGTAAATCAATGCCCAAGCCACTATACCAGGGGTAGGCAACCTACAGCCCGCGGGCCGGATCCGGCCCGGCGAGGCCTTGGGACCGGCCCCAGCCCGGTCCTGCTGCCGATTGCCGCCGGGACCTTTGTCCTCTCACGTGAGGGCAAGAGGCCTTTGGCCTATCAGGAGGAGGAGGGCAAGGGGGGACAAGCGGCGGGCAAGGGAGGCAAGATCCCCCGTGAATAACAAAATCCGTGGATGTTCAAGTCCCATTAAATATAATGACACAGCAAAATGGTGTCCCTTCCAAAAATTGGAAAATCAAGGTTTGATATTTGAAATTTATACCTTTTTGAATATTTTCAAACCATGGATGCTTGAATCCGTGTATTAAAAATCAGTTTATAAGAAGAGCCAATTGTATATGGTTTCTTTTCATTTCTACTTGGTCATGTAGTGTGTTCCCATGCTAGTCATAGAGCATCCCCACTCTTGCTTTAAATTTCCCTTTAATTTCTTGGAAGTTTTAGGTCTCTAAAATACATATAAAAAGATAAGCTATGAGAGCACATGAACAAGAGAAGTACAAGAGGGGATTCAAAGGGAAATTACTATAAATCATCAAGGAAAGCAGCAATTCACAAATGCCCTGAAGTTAACTTCATTATAGCTGGGAAGGAAATGTCAAAGAAAGGCTAGAAAAACCTCCAAGCAACTATCCTCAGTCTTAATGGATAATGGAACTGTCTTGCAAAGAGGACGCAGTTGCAATACCAGTGGATGTATAGGTGTGCCAGTAAAAAGACAGCCACCTTTGTCACTCTGGGACTTCCACAATGACAGACGAAAACCCTATCACATGGTAAAGACTGCATTTACGGATGGAGATGAGAACAAGCAACTGTTTTGCTTTTTCTTCTACACGTCAAAACAAAATGACAGAGGTGGCTTCTAAAACCACGTTTCATTCTATTTTAGACCAGGGTGCTGTAATAGTAATAATAATAATCTCTCTGGCTTTGCTTCGCGAGCGAAGATTCAGAAAGGACTCATCCCGCGCTTTGTACAAGCGTGCTGGTGACTAAAAAGTCCAATCCAGGATAAACAGGTCCGGTTGCAGAAAGCACAGTGGAAAGTCTCCTTGGGTGATGTTTCCGGGTTGCGGTTCTTTCTGCGTTGTCGTTTCTCTTTGAGACTCGTTCGCCGTGAGCTTTCGAAAAAGGCTGCAGCATCGTGGATAGTACATCTCCATACCTCCTGGTGCGAGGCCAGGGCAGACCATTGTTGGTGATCAGTTTGGCCAAGCCTGAGATGTTGTTTCAGGGAGTCCTTGTATCTCTTCTTTGGGGTGCCCCTCTTACGTTGTCCCATGGCGAGTTCACCGTAGAATACTATTTTTGGGAGGCGATGGTCATTCATCCTAGAAACGTGTCCTGCCCAACACAGCTGCATTCTCAGTAGCATGGCCTCAATGCTGGTGATCCCTGCTTGCTCAAGGACAGCAACATTTGTCACATAGTTAGTCCAGTGTATATTTAGAATTGTGCGTAAACAGCGCTGATGAAAGCGTTCAAGGAGTCGTAGGTGCTGGCTATAGGTGACCTATGTTTCAGATCCATAGAGGAGAAAAGACAGTACAATGGCTCTATACACACTGTATAGTAATAATAATAATATATGCCGCCCAATCACTGGGAATCCGGGAGGCTTACACCAGAGGGGATAATAGACGGTTCCCTGCCCTCAGGCTTACAATCTAAAAAGACACGACACAAAAGGAGAAGGGAATGGTGAGGTGGGGTTTACTAGAGCAAAGGAAAAATGCCATCCCCCCCACCCCGAAGGTTACTCGATGATCCTGTGCCAGTTACTACTGCCCACACTCCAAAATACAATAAAAATAAAATAGCAGAGTAACATCTCAAAACATTCAACAGGATGGATCCTGAGTTTTGCAGAGAGTGGTACTATGTGAATACAATGATCTCACAGGTGGAAATGGGTGAAAATAACAGCTTCTTCCCCTATAACCTCCTATGACCCTGAAAACCTGCTCTGAAGGAATGGGCCAGGTATGCAAGTATTTATTTGGCTGAGAAGAGGCCCTGCTTCACCTTCTTGGACAAAAGGTACCCTACTAATTGTGAAAGAACATACAGTATCCACATTAGTAAACCAACTTGGTTTATAAATTTATCACCATTCAAAACATTTTCGAGGGGACTACTCACAACACTCATATGTCAAACAAGGGTCCGGTTTAAACCTCAAGAAATCTATAACTTGCTGCAAAATTAGTTAAGCATACTTTTTATGTGCAAAGCTTTTAAAGCATTCTCCCAGCAAGCAATAATGCCAACCAATCAACAACTTTTAACACCTCCTACCTCAGACACAGTGAGAACCATCTGTGATAAAATGCAACCAATTCTTGAGAAGCAAATGAAAAAGCTTATCTGTTTACATTATCAACACAGACTGAAATGATTAAAAGAAACACAAGTAAAAATGTATTGGGAGCTCACCTCTGGATATTTTAATTTTAGTGTTTGATGCATTTCTCTGAAACGACTGTACCGCCTAAATACTGCCCATGTTTCACCTAGGACTGAAATCTGTTACGTAAAGGTAGAAAAACAGTGTTAATAAAGAGAAAGACACTTTTCATTTTCAGATAAACACATTTATTTGGTGTCTAATAAATGCTTTTGCCTTTAATTGTTCATCCCCCACCAATCGGTAAACTGTTACTCGCAGGAGTAATTGAAGGAGAGCATGGAGGAATGCTAAGCTACAAGTAAGACTTAGGAAAATAATAAACTTGTCTTCTCTGCATTCAAGGATACTCTCTTCACTCATAGCCATAGCTGCATGGAAGCAGCAGTAACTCCATAATTCCATGTTGCTGTGGGCTGCAGATAAACAACTGAACCTTGTGAGGAGTGTTGTTTGTGAGGATTTATTCGGGCAAACAGTTTTGGATTTGTCCCTCCAAATAGGAGGAAGGGTACCAACTGTATATGAGGAAGACTTGCAATTAAGCCCACCCATCATTCTGCCATTCACATACAACTCCATGGGAATCACACTACAGAGAAATGACAGTGGAGTGTGGTGGAGTCTCCCTCCTTGGAGGTCTTTAAACAGAGGCTAGATGGCCATCTGTCGGGTATGCTTTGATTGAGAGTTCCTGCATGACAGAATAGGGTTGGACTGGATAGCCCTTGTGGTCTCTTCCAACTCTACAACTGATCTATGATTCTATGATACAGCTTCAAGAAAATCAATAGGTATTTTGCCATCAGCTCTTTCTGTGAATTTGGCTTCACCCTATGCACAACTATATTGTAGTGAACATGTTACCCTTTTCTTGTTTTGATAACAAATATACTAGCATTTGTCAATTCAATACATGGGAAGGAAATAGACTCACTAATGCAGGATTATAAAAGATCTAGGGCCACACAACAGGCTCAATAGTATTTAAAAATCCAGAGAATTACATTAGCGACAGTCAGTGATAAAGCGCTTGGCTCTAAAACTGCATTTTTCAAACTCCTTGAAACCAGAATTTTTTTCTGTACTACTGTCCCTACCCTAGCCTCAAAGCCTCTCCCCCAAAAATGCACCCAGCTCCTTGACTTCCTCTGTGCACAGAAATCTCTCCAGCCCAATCCTAGTCCATGTCATATTCTATTCTGTTCCAGAGGCTCCTCCAGAGGAATACTTTGGGGAACCTGTGGCTAGGTGGGTGGAGTATACTGGGGGGAAAATTGGATACCCTCACTTGTAGAAGAATCTTCCACCAGGACAGTGGTTCCTAACCTTTGGTCCTCCAGAAGTTTGGACTTTAGTTCGCTGAATTCCTAATAGCTAAGCTGGCTGGAGTATTGAAGTCCAAACACCTAGAGATCCAAAGTTTGGGAGCCAGTGCATTAAGACGATGCCATCCAGTGGTTACAATAGAATGTGACTTTCATTCCCCACTACTGATGTTCCATGCCAACAACAGAATGCCCAAGAGCACTGGTTCAAGGAATGTTCACAAAGAGAAAATGAGAAAAAGTAAGGCACAAAATGTAGCAGAAAATTTTACTCTTCTCTTTCAATGGCTGCTTTTCCCTCTAGAAAACATACAACATGCAAATGGAAATGGAAAAATAGCTTTAATTTTAAAAATATGCACTGAAAAACCTTACCTTTATTTCATATTCATAATGCTCATCCTTTCCCTGCCCACAAAGGACATAGCGTGGAATACTAATTTTAACTGGATTCTTTAGATCATCTGGGCTTGTTTTAACAGAGCGATAGATCATTCGCTATCAAATGAATACCAAAAAGGAAGAACAAATTAAAACGTGCATCACTCCATGAACAATACTCTGTGAGGACAGGATATGTTATCTGAGAGAAAAGTAAAATAAAATAAGATTGTATAAATGAAGGACTTAAGACAAACCAAATTGTAATCCTCTTGTGAACGGTCAAACCTTTCTTTATGGTGGTATGTGCTCTGCAGTTATTTCTGACTTATGACAACTCTAAAGTCAACCTATCATCGGGTTTTCTGAATCTGAGAGAGCATGATTTGCCAAAAGTCACCCAGTGGGTTTCTACAGCTGAGCCAGGATTCAAACTCTGGTCTCGAGTCATATAGTCCAAGACTCAAACCACTATGCCACGCTGGCTCCTTTTCCTTATGGTACAGAGGAATAAATGGAGAACAGCATTGCAAAATGTTGCTTACTCTTTTTGCAATTTTAACCACAAACAATAAATATTTGATAGGATTGTCTAAATTCACAACAGAAGCACAGAAGCTTTGATCCTCTGTATCCATGTAGTCAAAGCTCCACTCATGGGACACTCTTGCTAGCAAAAGAGAAAGGAAATGACTTCTGCTAAGTCATCTTTGCCCCAATATCCCATCAAAAATATCCCATGCTTTGTAAAATTAGTGAGCTCTTCAGAAAAGCATAGGAAGTGATGAGGATGAAGCACTCCTTTCAAGAATGGGAGTCTCCATTGTACTCCCTTCTACAAATGGGAGAAGTCCTTCTATTTGTAGAAGGGCAATTACATAACTTATAACCATTATCATCAGAAATAAAATAATATAGAATGTATTTATTTATATCATGCAAACACCTTCTGAATGGAACCCTATTATGTTTGTGTTCTCTGTCTTCTATGTATTAGAAGTAAGATGTAATTAATTTCTAAAGGAATGTGGTGGGGAAAGAGGATCAAAATGCAATTTCAGAAATCCACAATCAGAATTTAGAATCATTGGGTTGAAGCCACCAACAAGAGTTAACTACGTATAGTTGACCCGCCTTATCCACGGATTTTTAAATCTGTGGATTCAAGCATCCACGACGTAAAAATAGTCCAAAAATTATGAATTCCAAATATTAAACCTTGATTTTCCATTTTATATAAGAGACGCCATTTTGTTGTGCCATTATATTTAACGGGACCTGATCATACACAAATTTTGTTATCCATAGGGGGTCCTGAAACCAAACCCCATAACAAGTGCCCACTGTATATACTCATGCACAAGTCAACCTCATGTATAAGTTGAGGGAAGGTTTCAGGGTCAAAATCCTGGCTTTTGATATGACCCATGGATAAGTCAAGGCTAAAAGATTGGGGGGCTATAACAAAGGATGGAAAAGGGGAAAACACTACTTCCCTCCCTCCTTCTCTCAACCACCTAACACCACTTCCCTGGTGCTGGAGAAGGTTTTAACACTGGATTGGGAAGGGAAGGAAATGGAGCTAAAGGGGTTTTTTCTTGGATGGGAAGTGCAGGCTTTCAAATTGGATTGGGGAGGGACAGAAGTAGAGCTAAATGGGGAGTTTCTTGGAGGGGAAGAGATGGCTTACAAATCGGACTGGGGAGGGATAGAAGTAGAGCTAAATCGGGGGGGGATTTTTTTGATGTGAAGAGACGGTTTACAAATCGGACTGGGGAGGGACAGACGTGGAGCTAAATGGGGTATTTCTTTGATGGAATGGAATGGCTTACAAATCAGATTGGGAACCTCTTACACACACACACACACACACACACACAGCCTCCTGTCTCAAGGCATGAAGAGTGGGGCATCAGGCTGTGCTTGTTTCAGGACATTTTAAAACAGTATTAGTGTATTGACCCATACATAAGTCAACCCGGGATTTTAGGGTCAATTTGGGGGCATAAATCTCTTGACTTATAATCGAGTAGATACGGTAGTCCATGCGCACCATTTTGCAAGAATTCACAACTAAAGCACTCCTGAGAGGTAGGCATCTACCTTCTGTTCATAGATCTCAAAAGGAAACTTCACAACCCTTGAGAGTCTATTCCACTGTCAATCAGCTCTTACTATCAGAATTTTTTCCTGCTATTAAGATGGGAATCTCTTTTCTTGTAATTTGAATCCACTGATTCATCTTATAGACTCTGCAGCACGTGACAATTCCATTTTGCTAGTACAGTACTGTCAGTGTTAGAATGCATGTGTACTTTTCTAATACAATTAGATATTTCCAAGATCTTTATCAAATGCCTCCGCCAAATGGCCATTTTGAACTTCATGGGCTTAAGAAGATAGGTTTGTATGAACTGAGCTTCTAATTGTTTAGTTTCTTGACATTGGGCACAATTTGGAGAGGGAAGGGAGAGTCTCTCTCTCTGTGTGTACATCTGTAGGGAGAGAGCAAAATACTCAAAATTCAAAATCCATAAAAGGGTCTCTGCCTAAGAAAGGAGCGGTTAGGAGGAGTAGTTCTTAGGCAAACTTAGGGGATCTTGAATTTTGTTGTATTTTGCTGATGGTCAACATGGGTATCTCTAAATATGTTTCCTGGATTTGAAGATAACAATTTTTACTGTAACAAGGGAAACTTTAAGAAGAGAGATCTAATGGACTGTGACTTAACTTTTTGAGCTGTTTACCTCTAGCAAAAGTAAAACTCTTTCATCTGGACTACTAGCAAGTTTTATCCATACAGCACCTCAACATTTTTACAGATGCACCAATACAAGGACTTCCTGAGGAATTCAATATTTATGTCTAAGAAAAGAGCAGTTAGCTTTGCACAGGACAGGGACAACTTGGATCACAAGGGAAGTTACTTTTCTGTTTGTAATAAAGTTGAAATTTTAGTACCTATCTTTTATTGCCCTTTGTCCCTTGTCCCCACCTGGCCAAGAAGGGGGATTGGGGCTTTGAATGCATTCAGATCCCTCCAGAACAGCCTAACTACAACAGAAGCAATATCTAATATAAAATGTAGGTCTGTAATTCTATCATCATTCCTATTCTCCTCCTGTATGCTTTTTTAAAAAGATTTTTGCCTGATGAGTAAGTCAGTGGAGTTTCGAAAGCTTACATGATGTACTTTGTGCATTTCAGTTGGCTAATAAAGGTATCACTCTTTAGTGAATTTTAGATTTTGTTGTATTTTGCTGCATGGCCAACACAGTTACCTCCGAATATGTTTGAAAGGTTTTAGTGTGCTATATCTTTAGGAAGGAAAATACAGAAGCCACTGCCCCCAATGATATTTCTTCCTGCCCCCCCACATCGTTCGCATATCTAGTCCAAGTCCCCTTGTGTTCTTTGGAAGTATTTTGTCAAGTAAAAAGCTAATCTGTATGATGGCACTGTTTGAAAAAAAAATAATGATTGTGAGCAACTGGAAAGACCTGAGCAATCAGCAGCTGAACTGATTTTTAGTGAAGCAAATTAAATTGATAGATGTGTATGCATGCGTGTGGTATGAGTTTTTTATTCCCTGTAATTATGCAAAGTCAACATTATAAAATGAGGTTTTCCTGCAAGAATTTGTACGATACTGTTCTAGCTTGACTCAATGTATCTAGCTTGATATTATAATTTTGATATTTAAAAAGTGATTGTTTCACGGTAGATTTAAGTGTATGAAAATATGGAAATTTTCTGACAAGTAATAGGCAAATAAATTTCAAAACAATTTTCTCTTTAATACATGGACTAATTTTAGAACAGAAACCCTCATTGTTTCTGCTAATAGCTGTCTCCCCCATGGAAAATTCACAAAATTCTGTCCTGATGCCCAAATTTATTTAGTCATTCATTTACTTTGAAAATGTATTCAAAATTTGCTTTTTAAAAGATTCTTACTGTGGTTTACTAGCACCAATTTGGAATACAGAAACACATAATATCTGAAAAGTGTATGAAGTTTTTCTTTATTTTTATCCCAGTACGCACCTTGGGATTTGTACATTAAAAAGCAAGCTATGTACTAACAATGGCAAATATTCTGCAGGTTGGCAAACTAACACAGAAGAACAAATCTTAATAATCAAAATGGATACAGACTCAAACTTCAAGCCCTGTTTTCCCAAACATGAAAGTATTCTGAATTTAAATTACCTCATATATGTATTCAGAAGTCAGGTTTTTTTTTTTTCTCCCATGAAATAGCTGCACATCTGAGAAGGCTAATAAAAATTTCATCATGTGGTTCCAGAGAGCCTGAGAACAGGAATCTCTCTTCCTCTGCCTTAAGGAACTAATGCTAACACTTAACACCAACATTTAAAAATAATTCTGACAAAACAGTTTTCCTTCAAATGCAAACCTGTTTCTCTAAAACTGAATATCTGTCTCATCTGAGAAATATCTGAAAGCACACTGACATATTTAGGGATTATTTGCATATTTTCCCCAAGTACCAGAGCTTGATTATTGTACTTAAAGTGTAAAGTGCATTCATATCAACTATCCTGTCAAATGCAGCATGAGCGTAATGGCATCTTCATTTGAACTGAATGTCAATTTCCACATATCCAATGGAGTGCTAGGATGGATATTATAAAAGGATGAAACACATCTCACTGAGACATTCTTTTCTCTTTGTGACATGCAAGACCAACTCGTGCCTGATTCACTGCCAACCTTACTTTCTTGAAAAAATGCAAGGTCAATTTTTATTTGATTGTCTTTCTCTGAGACACTCACAAACCTCAGCTCATTTAAACAACGCATCTGAATTTTGTCAAACTGCATGTGATCAGCGAAGGAATACAGCAGTTGAGGGCCATAGTACTCCTGTACAAGACCTATATGAGTATTCGTGAGGATGAGTGATCTGATTTCATCCTCCAGCTTCACTGCTGTATAGAGTATTAGCTGAACTTCTCCTAAAGGGGGTTTGTTGATTTCCATGTTCTCATGGAGTAAGTAAATCAGATCAGCTAAATTTTTCTCAAAATTGCATGACAGATGCATGCCATTTTCAAAAACTAAGTCAGTGAGTCCTGAATTCCAATCAAGTGAAAGTTTTAACAAATCACCATTTAATAGTGGATGATTTAAGCAAGCATAATCTGATGAGGAAATCAAGATGCTAAGTATATCATGGGATATTCTTTGGGTGAAATATTTGTTATAGGTAAATAGTTTTATTCCATTTTCTGCATTGGAACACAAAAGGCTCATGTGCTGTCCAGCATAACCAATTTGGATTTCAGTTAATATAGTGACTGGGAGAATATGAAAAATTTCCAGAGAGTCCTGACTGCACTCCAGTTGACTGGGTGAAGAAATGATGGCATACAAAAGAGAACCAAGTAAAACTAGGCATGCAGGCTCAGGACCTGGTTTTTTATAGTTTCCCACAGCAATCCAGTATATTCCTTTCAACTCATTGGGTTTGGCACATATTTCTGGGAAGATGCAGATCAGATGCTGAAGTAGTTCATTCCAAGGATATAGCTGCAATTTCAGAAGCACATCTGAGAAGGATACAAAATTTTGCCTAAGCACCACTTTTTCATTTCTGCAATTACTAGGTCCCTGAGTGTGATCAGTTCTACACAGATCACTTGAGATATTTGAGCACAAGAACTCCACGGCATCATTTTTTCCCAAATGATTTTCTGAGATGGTCCTGGCATTGTGAGAGGCAACAACCTCCTTGCCTAAAAACATACCTAACTCTATTTTCTTAACAAATGGAAAGCTTTTAACAAGTGATGTCATCCATGTGTACTTTCCATTTTTTTCACACAAGCTGGTTAGATCTTTGACAGAATTAGAAAACCAGCTACTCTTAAATAAATGGCTATTAGCATCATTGCATAAACTGGAGAATTTGGTGAAAAGATGTCCCAGGCTGTAAATGTGTTTTGTTGCCACATCTGAATCTGAGAGATGTTGCTGGCTGGACTTTATAGCCCTTTCATCCAACTGCTGACTTGGAATCTGTTCAGAAACTTGAGGAATTTCATTACAATATTTTCTGAAAGAAAGAGAACAGCAAGCACCAGACTGATGTCTAGCAGAGGCTAAAAGTTCAGAGAAAGGTGCATGGTGGGCTTGGGAACAATCAGGTTCTGTTCCTGTGGTGCAGCATTCCCAAGAAGGAGCAGGTAGACTTGTATTTCCAGAATGATGGAGTTCTGCTTTTTGATCTGACAAATGAGTAATCCTATATCCATCATGGGTTTGAAGAAGCCATTTTGTACAGTCTTTAGAGCAGTTTTTCTTGTTCTTTATGATTCTGGTTTGATTTGATTCATTTTTCCTATTACACAGAATTCTGATGTATTCCTTTTTGAACCAGTATTTATTTGTATTTTCTTGACTCATGTGGAATGGCAGGACTCTCCTCCAGTAAGGATTAAATGTGCCTATATATTTCTCCTGCTCACTGATGACCTCTATTCTTGCATCTTCATCACCCAGGTTATGAAAAGGGTCGTCAGCATTACATACTGCGAAAAAGCCATAAATGGGCAACCCGTGCTGTCTTCTCTGTTTAAAATGTCAACAAAAAGACAAATACAAGAGAGGTACCTTGGTGTACTTAATAGAAACACTGTTGTGATTTAAATTTTTACACGTGGATTTAGTTGTGTGCAACCACAATTACATAGGATTGAAACAAAATCAAATTGACCATGATCTGCTGGGTATCAAAATGAAAAGCCAGGATTCCCTTGTGCCATCACCTTGCATTTAAAACAGTATCCATTTCAGTTAACGGTTAGATAATTAGTTTGTATTTCTAAATGAAAGAATTCCTTTTGATTTTGCAAATTCTGACTAAATCCTATATTCTCAGTCACAAAAAGAAGAGAAACAAATTTATTCAATTACAGTCTGCCCTTGAACATACGCTCTTTCCCCCATACCTGGGGAGGGGGGTTTGGAACGGATCCCCTGTGTATGGGGAAAAGATTGTATGCTCAAGTCCCATAGAAAATAATGGAGGGTGTGTTTGTGGTGCGGTGCGCACAGTATGGGTTCACACCCCATTACTTCTGCCTGGGGCTTGCCTTTCGCGTAAGCTCAGAGCTGCGGAAGGCAAGCCCGCTTATGGGGAGGTCCAACTGTACTAGAACTCACTGGAACACATCTATTTTAATTTGGAATGGAACAATGGAAACCTAACTGGCAAAAACAAAACAAAACAAAACAAAAAAGAAATAAACAAATAAAAACTGAACACTCTTCCAACTCATTTAAGCATACAATATTTCCATATTGTCATACATATTTGCAAAACTCAAACATTATTTATTATTGTTGGCAAGCTATCTAGTACTGACAAAAAGGATGCCCTCTCATGCAACTAAGATAGCTGGGATTGAGACAAATTTTAGTATATTCTGTATTTTATATCCAATTCCCTCTAAGTAAAAACTTTGCAAAAAATACTAAGCAAAAACTTTGATAGACATTTGAAAGGATACTGTTGTAGTATCATAATATTTGAAAACCATTACCACCATCAACACTATCCAAACCTTCACCAAAGCAGCAGATTTAATTTTAAGCCTATTCCATTGACCATTAATCTTGCTGGAATAGAGAATTATAATTAAGATGCATAACGTTAAGAAATTTAATTAGAGAGCATGCTGTAATTTCAGCATTTCTTCAAGATGATAAGGTATAACTTACCTCATACTTTAATTTGCGTTGAACAGTACCATTACAACATTTCTCATTATTCTAGAAAGCAAAGCAAAGATATGGCTCAAAATTTTTCATTCTCAAAAAAGGTGACACAAAACTAAAATCGGTCAATTTAGCTGGAAGAAGAAAACATAAGAGGAAAAGTTGAAGGTACTTGGCATGTTCACCTTGGTGAAGAGAAGGCTGAGGGGTGACATGATTGCCCTCTTTAAAAGTCTCAAGGGCTGTCAAAGAGAGCTGGGTACAGGCTTGTTCTCTGCTGCCCAAGAAGGTAAGACCAAGTTTAAAGGTTACAAGAGCAATTTCGATTGAGCATTAGAAAAAAATTCTTAACAGTTAAGAGTGGTTTGACAATGGAACCATTGCTTAGAAAGGTGGTGGAGTCTCCTTCAAAAAGAGGTTGGACAGCTACCTGCTGGGGAAGCTTTAGCTGGAGATCCTACATTGAGCAGGGAATTGGATTAGATGGCCTGCGAGACCTCTTCCGGCTCTGTGATTCCATGGTTCTGTACTGATAATCCTGACTGGCCTCTTTCAGTCAAAAATAGCACAAAATGGCCTATATGCAAATACTTAGAAATGGCAAAAAGAAAATAGCTACCTGTATAATAAATAAATGAAAAACAAGAGAGCTAGCCCCATGTTCATTGTTATAATGCCACCATTCTATTAGTAGTTGAAACAGGTGACTAAGGAACGTAATGAAAGGAAATTATTTCATTTACTGAACTTAGAGATCAACATCTAGTGAAAAAGTGCAAATTTCTCTAACAATCCCAAGGAAACAATGAATTGCCACAGCATTCACATGCTGAAGGCCTGGCTTGCAGCATGTGAAGAACATGTGCTGTGCTGGTTCCATGCACCAAAGCAGACTTAATGTGTTTCAGTGTAAGTAATCATATGCAACCCCAGGGGCAGCATGTTGGTGGAGATTTGCCTGCTGCACCACAACCATTCTAGATAAGATCAAAGAGAATACATTTTTGCAATGAGAGAAATGTCCCTCCATAGCTTTGTATTCATCTAATAAAGGCACTTATCCAATATGTTCAGGGAAGCCATCGCTGTAGATTCACAAGACTTAACCACAGGTTGCTGCCTTGTGCCCCCACATCCCATGGGCCTTGAATTAACCTGAAAGGCCAAGAACAATGGGTAATGATCTTCTGCATGGCCATTTCTGATTCCATGTGGACACAGGACATACTAGCTATCACCGCACCCAGCCTATTACATTAACAAAGAGTGTGCTACCATGGGCATAACACTTCTAGAATCACCTGTCATTTATATAATAAGAAAGATGCAATTATTAAGGAACTGGAATACAGCCAATCTGTACAGTCAAGTACGCAGGAAGCTTGATCCAATGTAGCACCCATCCTATGACATCAAGAAGAGTGCATTCCCACTGGAACAACACTCTTAAAATCATCTGTCTACTATGAAGAGGAGGTGAAACCTCTGAAGAATTGGAACACAGACACCCCTTTCCAAACCTTGTGTGATTTGTGACTTATACATGTAGCAAAACATTAACCAGAAATGTTAACTAATATTTATCTGATTTGTGTCCAAAAATGTTTAGTCATCTAAATGAATGTGAAGCAGACGAATGATCTCACATGCGATAAAGCTGATTTCTGCAGATTACAGTGGATACTCCAGTAAAGACTATGAAGCCTTTTTTCAGTTTAAGGAGCTTTTCGGGAGGTTGGGGCAAAAGCCCAAACTCCTACAAATCTTGTGTGGCTGGCTCATATTCTATTTGATTGGAATGAGAGGTATTATAAACATGTGGACTAGCCCTAAGGTATATGTAAACTGATCTCACTTTCAAATGTTCAAAAGAAAATAGTTTTTTGCACATGAAGACAAGCAGAAAATAGAAGAGACTTCTGCCTTTGATGTTACCTTAATTATTTTTATTTTTAAAAGACCTTTCAGCCACTGACACTTGCACAACAGGCACATTATAATATTCTGTTGTAGATAGCATTTATGTTTGAAGGAGGCACTGCCATAAACTGCATTAAGCACATTTTCAGGGGGTAATCAAAGAGATTAAGAAGCCCTGATTACAAAGATAAAAATGAATGTACTTCTGGATGTGCAAAGTGAAGAACAGGAACCTGTCCTACCTGTTATATGTAAAGTGTCAACTACTTACATGGCACCAGCATTGGCTGAATATCCATTTGTCATAGAGGAACAGATAAAATGCCTGTTCAACTGCTGCTGCTTTTTTTCTTGAACAATTGTGAGAGATGAGGAAGTAAAGGAAATGCACTGAGTAGTTTCTTTTTTGAGCTGGATGCCATGAACTCTCAGAAGAATATGAGGGAAATACCACTTTCTGGAGGTGATAATAAATTCATCCTTAGGTTTAGGCAAGAACACCCATCTTACCTTTGTAAGGTCTTCAGAATGCAACAGCCTACTATTGTTCTCATCAGAACTACAGTGAATGTTTTGAAGGCGTCTCTGAACCTCTTCTTCAATGAAAGCATTTATTCTAAAAAATGAAAAAGAAAATGAAAAAAAAAGTCTTTAAAAAGTACCACAAGGACACTGTCCCGTAGGTAATAACACAGAGAACACATAAACCAGCTATTTTTTAATGATTCTTGGGGATAAGAAATACGGCAGGATGATAAGAGAAAGAAAAACATATTTATAGTTTTAATATATTGCACCCTGGCCTGAATCTTGGAAAGGCTATCAACACTCTTGCTCAAATTGTATAGAAGCAATTACTTGTCTTGCTTTTAGATGTACTGTGGTTACTAATTGCAGTAAACAGACAATTTGGTGGCAGTCTGTTTCCTCATTCCATTAAAACATACAACAGCAGCAATCAGTTTCAATCCTCTAGTTAAAAACATCAATGGAAGTTTGGTTATTGTTTTCAGTAACAACAGGATTTCTACCATGGCTTGCAGCATATAATTCTAGTTCCCACTGTGAAATTTGCTTATTTATAGTAAGAGAAAGCATTATCTTACAGTTGTTAGAGAGCAGAAGTTTGGTTAAAAGCAACAGAAGGAAGAAGAATTGTGTGTGTATATTGATAATGTTTTTAAAAAACAACCTCAAGGGAGTTGTGGTAGGGAGAGAGATTCTGTTCTGCATATACTATTGGGTAATGTTTCATATTCCCTTGATTATACGGCATTAAACAGATTTCCCAAATGTTGTGAAAGTATAATTATGAAATGCTAGAAACCCTTGGGCCTCAATTTTAAAAGCTCAGACTCATGAGCTACTGCAAGCACAAGCAAAACAAGATTCAGTCTTATTTGGGAAACATTTCAAACTCTTCAAAGCCATAGAACTGTGCCATTTTACTCCAATTACAATGAAACTGCTATTTTAGCAATTTTATTAAAAGCATCCATCTAAAAATACTTCCGTTCAAAACTAGGTTATAGGATTTTTTAGAAACATACAGCAAAACATGCATACATACCTGTCATCCACCAATGGAATGAAGTGGGATTGAGATTTTGTAACATTACATGTGGGAGGAAGTCTCTCATCTATGGGTCCAGGGTACCCTTTTTCAACTCCACCCCCTTCATATATCGTCTGCTTCAATTGCTGTATTTGTAAATCCAAACTGTCAAAAAAATTAAACAAATATTATTTAAGATGTTTCTTCACAGTCGGATTGCTGAAATAAGCTCTGCTGTAGGAAGCTTCCTTAACACAAGCCTCCTGACTTTCAGCTTATCCAGAAGGACATTATCAACATAGCTTGGGGTGGTGTTGGACAACCACTTATGCTATGTTGGATTATTTGAGTATCTTCCCAAAGTAAATGTTGATACTTGCCATATGAAGAATCATTTTCTACAGTACTTAAATTAGCTCAGACCATCCTTACATCCAATTGTGCTTGAGTGGAAACATCACTAGTTTCAATATCATTTGAGAAGGTTAAACCATGATATTACCACACAAGTAGCAGTCTCTTTGATACACACACATATCACCTAAAATATAATTTTAACTGTTTAAATAGCACAGTGCTCATTTATCAATGAGGAAAGACATTACAATACAAGTTGAGACTCCCTTATCTGAAATGTGTGGAACAAGAGGTGTTTTGGATTTCAGATATTATTATTATTATTATTATTATTATTATTATTATTATTATTATTATTATTATTGATGACCTGTACTTACATATGCATACATAAGGAGATATCTTGGAGATGGGACCCAAATCTAAACACAAAATTTATTTATCTTTCATTTACACCTTATAGACATAGCCTGAAGGAAATTTTATACAATATGTTTAATAATTTTGTATGTGAAACCAAGTCTGTGTACCCAGAACCATTACAAAGCTAAGGCGTCACTATCTCAGCACCTCCCCCCCCCCAATGAAAAAAATTGTTTTTGGGAATATTTGATTCCAGATAAGGGAGGTTCAACCTCTATAAAAATGTTAACCAAATGAACACTAGTAATTTACAGAGAAAAATATGTTAGTGAGCTCATTAAAGTTAGATTGATTTATTAGTCTTAGATCATGAGCAGCACTTGAGTAAACTTGGCTCATTTTTCAACAGTATCAACAATTTAGTTTTGAGGTGTACTGGCGCAAGTCAGGAGATACAAATGATGACAAACAGTTTTTAAAAATTCAAGTATTTTTGGAGGAAACCTTAAGAAAACAGCGAGTCTATTATTGGTTGGTCTCTTATTTATGCCTACAACAGCTGCACAGTAGATAACTAATATGTTAAAACAAACACCAGTGCAGACAATCTGTTTTGGAAGATTAACATCTGCTGCTTTCAAAATGTAAGCAGCCTCATATTTCATCATGCTCCAAAACAAAATAACACATATCACTCCAGATAACATGGAAATATTAATGATCATCTAAAATTTGCATTGGAAAAGTATTTAGAACTTTAGATAAGTCTCTATATTGCTGCTGCATGGTCTCTGTAATTCTTTGTTTAGTATAGAAGAAGCTGAACTATTGATTCAAATTTGATTTTTAATCCTAGCTCTTTCTTTTCAACAGAGCTGCAGAAGACTTAAAGGAACAGATTTAAACTAATAGTTCAATCAAAAGAACATGAATAAACAAGTTGTTACACCACAATTAACAGCTTCTCAGAACTAAAAGTCTGTAATGAGAAGTACTTTACAGCCACCATCATATAGGTACTTTAGAATGACATAGCCATGTTAGTCTGGAAAATCAGTATGCAAAGGGAATTTTGTAGTGCCTTTGAGACTACCTGAAAGTAAACAGAGGGTAGCATGAGTCTACCCTATGCATCTGAGGAAGTAGGCTTCAGTCTACGAAAGCTCATGCTACCAGCTTCTTTCTTTCAGTTAGGGCTGAATCAGAGGGCCCTGAGGGGGTGGCTTGATGCCACCCCTTTGCACGCCGGGTTGGGGCCATAGGAACCGCACGCCATGCCCCCAAAGCTATTTTTTTTTTACCAGCAAAAAAGAAGCAGCAAAATGCTGCTCCTTTTTGAGCTAGCAAAAAGTCAGCTTTTCCGCTGCTGCAGCTTTGTAACACTCCTGCGGTGTGCACCATATAAACACAGCAATGTCATATGCCACAAAGCTGCCCGCAGTATGGTCAGGTGGGCGGCATGATGCTGGCTTGGGGGCAGCATCCAAGCACGTGGCATTTAAATGCCACACTCTGATGCCACCCCCAAGCTGGCACAAAGGGGCTGTCTGTTTTGCCCCTCAGTCTCAAAGATGCTACTATATCCCTTTGCATACTGATAGGTAATTTGCTTAATCTTGCTGCACTGAAAATAGATTAAACCGTGGCATCAGTATTTATCTCAGATGTTGTAATGGCTAGAACAAAATGTAAACAATATGAAAGATGTGGCAGAAATAATATCATCTGACAGACATCTGATATAATCTAGTTTAACAAACTAAATATGACATTAAAATGTCTTCAATGTTAACAAACATGTATTTTTTATTAAAAAAAAATATAATGGATTGACTGATAATTTTCAGGGTAGCAACAGTTGGGATAAAATACCTCTCCAAAGACTCTTCCCTGTTACTAAGATCATTTTGACTATGAGAAGAGTTCTATCGTTAAGCTCTAGTTCAGTGACTACCCTTCTCCTGCAGCACTGAAACAGGGAATTTAAAATAAATGGAACTGAGGAATGTGCATATGTATGTGTTAATGGCAAAATGGATTCCTCTTACTGTTCTCGGTCTTGTTCCAATGCTTTTTGTTCTGCCTCCAGAGTAGCTTGCAAGCCTGCCTGTTCACTGCAACTGCTGTTCAAAGTCGCAAGTTTCTGTTTTTGCTCCTCAATCTCTATTGTAGAATGACGCTGTAAAGCAGAGTGTCGCCTTTCTATCTTTGCCACTGCTTGCTCCAGTGCCTCTCGCTGCTGTTTCTGTCTTGATTCAAGAATTTCTTTTTCCTTTTTCCTAACTTTTTCTTCTTGTCGAGCTACATTGGCAGTGAATTCAAATGTTTCTTGAAGCTGCTGTAGCTGGCTGGCACTGGCCCTATACTGTGCAAGTTGTTCCTCCTTTTCTTCTAACTCTCTCTCAACTTCATAGAGAGTATTGTCCAAGCTTTGCCAGCCTCTGTCAAGTACTTCACAGGCCCTTTGCTTTTCTTCCAATAAAGCTGGTAAAGGATTATTAGTCAGATACAGTAGCTGCTGTTCTTTATGCTGCAGCCTATACTCAACTGATTTTATTCTGTTACATTCTTCAACTATTAATGCAGTGTCCTGTATGCTTCCATCATTTTTCTCAAGATGTAAGTGCTGTGTATATGAGTGTTTTAAATGATCCAAATCTTCACATTCATCAGCTATCTCTTTTTCTAGATGATCCCTTTGTTGAACCAAGTCTCTCTCTAAACTAGTTAGCCGTTCTAGCTGTTTTTGCTTGAAATCCATGAAGTTATGCTGTATCTTTTCTAACTCTTCACAGTCTTCATCTCCTTCGGATCTGGCTTCTTTGACTCGCAAAAGAGACTCTTTGATGTCTTCAAGGTCCTTCTTTTCATCTTCAACTCTTTGCACATCTCCTCTTTTGAGTAGCAGCTGTATCATAACCTGTTTGTCTCTAAGCTGTTCTTCTAAATTTGCCACCAGTAGTACCTGATCTCTTTCCTGTTCCTCCAACCTCTTTTTTTCCAGTTCTAATTTGACATACTGTTCTTCTTTTTCATTTTTAAGCTTTTCAAGTTCTCGGAAAATCTGCATTTTCTCTGCTTTCTCATTCTGATTGAGTTCTTGTAGTCGCTGAAGTTCTTCTTTAACTCTAGAAAAAAATTCTTCTTCTTGTTTCTTTTTTTGAAGTTCTATTTCTTGCTGTTCGCGTAATCTCTCTTCTTCAAATTTTTCCTTTTCTGCCAACAAGTCTTTCATCCTGCTTTCTATATGAAAGCTTTTCCTTTTAAGATTTTCCTCTTGTTTTCTGATTTGCAGCTGAACTATTTCTGTTTCCTTACGCTGAGACTCCACTTCTTGTTGCATTCTTTCCAGTTCAGCTTTGTTAGATTTCTGTTTTTCTTCCATTTCTTCGATCAGCTTTCTAATAATAATAATAAGGAAAGGTATTTTATTTTTTTCAAAAAAAATTGTACTTAAGAGATAGTATTTAAAAAAACAAACAAATGCTATTTCTTTGGTCTTAGTACAATTGTTTCTATTACAAAGCAACTGAGAAAAGTAGCCCTTGAACAAGATTAACTGTGCATTAAGAATCCTGTTCAAAGTGTATCATGCACTATATGTATTTATAGGCAGACACAATATAATGCATGTGAATATGTATGCATAAAATATATTTATATAAGAATAAATACATTCTTAGTGATAAACTACTTAGAATTACTTAGCTAGAACTTTAAACCTATATCAACAAGTACACCAAATTCAATCCAAAGGTTGTCCACTGCTGGGAGGAGATCCTTCAGATGAAGTTCCACTTAGGTCCAAAACACGCTGCAGAAATAATCCAGTTTGAGACTACCTTAACTATCCTGGCTCAGTGCTAGAGAATCCTGAGAATTTTAGTTTATTGTGGCACCAGAGCTCTCTGACAAAGAAGGTTAAATGTTTCACAAAACTATAGTTCCCAGAATTCCCTAGCATTGAGTCAGGGCAGTTAAAGCAGTCTCAAACTAGGTTATTTGTGCAGTGTGCTTTGGACCCAAGAATAGTCCGACTGGCTCAAACATACCAAAATGCTTTCCCTCTGCATAACCCAGTGCCACCTCCAAAATTGTTCCAAATGGGTCCCAACCCTTAAAGTAGATCTTCAGAAGACATGGGAGTGCAGCAGGAAGGGAGGAATCCACAAGATAGCCTCTTCCCCATTCAGCCAAAAGGAATCCAGTGGATCAAAAGTCTTCTGCTGACAAAATGAGCCAAAATAGTGGAGCAACAATATCTGTGCTTCTGGTTTGGGCATATGGAGCTCATTTCTCTATATTAAGTCTCCGTCTTTTACAGCACTCCCCTTAAATTCAATGTTGTTTACTGAAAGTTAAGAAGTTATACTGAATTTTGAACATAGTTTTTTCTATCCTTGATGAGACACAGATTTCTTATAGCCTACTGGAGGTACCAAGACAATGGGTTTTGAACATAGCACCACACTAGAAAACCACTGTAAAGCCTGGGGCCAGTATTAATACAATAAAATAAGTTCCTTATAATAAATACTCTGTCTGTTTTGTTTTCCATTTCCCTAAGATTTAACCTGTCAATAAAATATTCCAGAAAAGAAAATAATGAAGTTCACTTTTTAAAAATCACTTTCTCAGCTACTTTACAGTCAAACATTCCTGACAATTACCTTTTACTTTCTAGTTTTTCAAGTTCCTCTCGTTGTTGTCTCTCAAATTCCAATCTGTTGGGAAAAGCAGTATTACATTTTTTTTAAAAAAAAATGCTGATTAATAATTATAACTGCCATTTCATAATTTAATATATTCAATTCAAAACATTAGCTCTTTAAATTTAATTTATATTACAACACAGCAACATTAAACAGGACAGATGAATGATTAGCACTTCCTTTGCAAGTTAGATACATGCAGATATAGCAATCAATATAAAGAATTTTAGTTTCTCTACCTGAGACAGATTGGTCCTTTTACAGGGAAAAGGCTGCCAGAGGAGGTAGACAGAAATAAAGTAATCAGTTAAGCAAAGAGTTCACAGAAGTAAGATTACAGGAAAAAAACCACCAACATCCAAAGAACAGAATATGTACAAACGCACACATATACAGTACGTTGATGCTAATGTGAGTGGAAGGCACTTCATCTAAGACAATGCATTCTGCTGTATTCCCCTTCAGTCCCATTCTCCCCAATAGTGCTGTGGCTGCATGGTCGTGCCACCATTTGGGACAATAGGACTTGAGCATCTGCAGATTTTAGTATCTGTGTGTATGTGGGGGGGAGGTCTGGAATGGATCGCCTATAGACACCGAGGGCGGACTGTATACAGTGGTACCTCGGGATACGAAATACCCAGGTTACGAAATTTCCGGGATACGAAAAAATCCCATAGGAAATAATTGTTCCGGGTTACGAATGTTTTTTCGGGTTACGAAAAAAATTTTGGTGCTTTTTTCGGCTTTTTCGCACGAAATCGCGGCTTTTCCCCATTAGCGCCTATGGCATTTCGGCTTGCGAATGCTTTTCAGGTTACGAAAGCGGCCGCGGAACGAATTAATTTTGTAACCCGAGGCACCACTGTATGTTGTTTTAAATTAATTTACAGACTCTTTAATTGTATTTTTAACACTCTATCTTCAGACTTTTCGCTCTATTTTGCTTTAACTTTAATGGTGTCCTCGATACCATTTCAGGAGAGAAGCAGAACAGCAATACAATATGACACAATATGTTTTCCCATTGCAAGCTATTCCCTTGTCTGAGGGGAAGGGCAATAGGTTTTCTCTTTGACAAGTTGTATCGATAGCGTATTAGACTGTGCACACTGTTCAGATTTTAACATCACAGATTATTTTCAAAGTACCACAGAATTCTCCATGATATTTAGGATCAGATTTTTAAATGGCTCTCCACACAGCAGCTGTCTGCGCAGGGAGTTACAGCTGCATGGAGGAGGTACTATGTGGCTCCACAATAGGGAAACAACTTTCTTTATAGTGGTTGAAACTGACCACCAGTAATTTAAAAAGAAGCCAGGATTATTATTTTCTACTACTACTACTACTACTACTACTACTACTATTTTAAAGAACACATATGAATTTTCTCTAAAAATAGTTCCTCTGTTACACTTTGAAAAACTGAATACCAGAAGAAAATTGAATAAAATTTTCACTGGTCTTCCCAATGAGGTTTTAGGACACCCATCTTTAAACCTGTGAATGAAAATGTATGAATATTTTTCCATCTCTAAATGGGAGCACTGTGTATTTGACATGAAAGCAAAGAGATTGTAGGGAAGTGCCTGATGGAAAAGTTCACTAGAAAGTGGAAACAAAAGGCATCATCTAGAAAAAGTGAGAGCTGATGAATGTGAAGATTTACATGCTTGAAAAAGCCTGCAATTCAATAAAGCTTTTTAGGATATAAGTAATAAACAAACAAATGAAAGATTAAAATAAATAAAGATTTTAGGAGCAAGGTGAAACAGAAGCCATAGACTGGTGTCTGTGTGAGAGATGTAGTAGGATCAATCAGTCACAGCCCCCTTTTAAAGTGGTTGAAGACAGCAAGACTAGAGCAAGTTAGCACATTTTTTCCTTCATTCCCCCCCCCCACCAAGACAATAAATATGAAGCTAGAGAAGAGATAGCAAGACTTGACATTTTATTGTCTGTTTATTACTGCTCTAAACACACTCACACAAATACACAATTGGAATAATTCATCATGAGGATATAATCAGAAATAGGTATGTATGCAAGAGCGCGCATATACACATACACTACACAGTGGAGATAAAAATGCACATTAAACAGAAGCAAATTAAAGATAGAGCTGTGTTAGTCTGGAGCAGAGATGTGATAAGAACAGAACTGAGAAATTAACTAATTTGTTGTAGTACTAACTTTAAGGAGCAGTGCTGATCAAAGCCTCATTTCACTGCTGCATTGAAGCTTGTCAATCAATGAATAGACAGAATAGTCAGCACTGACAACAATAATCACCCATTAGAGAGAAGAAAGAAAGGCTCCCTGGGATCCACTCTGCCCACTCCCAGTTCCTGCATTCCCCAAAGAAGGGACTGATATTATTGGGACTGACACTGCCACACCTAACTTCTTTCAGCAGCTATTGAATGGTGTGATGGTCATAGACAGACATGGAGGTTTCTGTAACTGACTTCTGTCTTTGAAATTCTATTACTTCTACTTCTGGTGCTTCTAATTCTATATAAACAACAACTGATGTGTTGCAAATGTACTGAATAAAGAAGCATAAGTAATTAATTTATTTTATTTATTTTTAAAATGTATTTAATAACAAAGCTTTAGAGGGCCTTAAGTATTTGAATAGATGCACAAAGTAATATAAAAACTTTCTCTTTCTAAACAAGTCCAATTCTTTATAGTTTTCTGTGCATTTCTTCCTAATAATTGTTCACGTGTCCTCAAAACCCTTGAAAATAAAGGTACATCTATTGACATGTTGACTCTGAGCAATTTTGCTAACATTCACTATTCACAGTAGTGAAACTAGTGCAAGATAGATGCAGCATCCCTATGTTAAACAGAACACTCCGACCTCTTTCTCTGATCATCCCAAACTTTATTTATTCATATTGTTTAATATATATAGTTTGATTTTTACAAGCATAAACAGGCAGCAATACTGTCAGGAAATTCTTTTCAAATATCTGCTTTAACACACATATAGACACACACACACACACACTTATGCTTATACATCATCAGTATCCCCCCCCCCCCCAAAAAAAAGTACTATTTAGAATATATTCACCCAGGATTATACAGCATGACCGCTGAGAGATTTTCACAAGATTTTGAAAGATCTGACATGGACAAACTGAAGGAAGAAAGTAGTCCACTCTAAAAAGAAAACAGAAGATTCAACAATTATTTTGTTGTTATGTGTCTTCATATAGTTGGTCTCCAGAATCATAATTTGATGTTCAATCACTACACCATGCTTATTTACTAATATTAAAAATATTAGTAACTAATAAACATAACTATTTGCATCCAAAACATGTTTTAATTTCAATGATAATTAAGGCAAAAGGTCCTACTAACTCAATGCATTAGTTACACGTAATGTTTTCTTCCCACGTTTTTAATCTCACCTTTCTTTTTTCCCTCAGTTTGGCTGCTTCCTTGGGATGATTGAAGCGAAACATATTTGTTCTCCCAAGTAATATTACAGCACCTAGTAAGAATTGCATAGTATCATTGAAGACATAAATACAGCAAAGGCATCCCTTTTGGGGGTAAATTCTGACAAAACACATTTATGGATAAAAATGGATGAAATATATGACCCAGATGGTTATGATACAGAAAAAGCAACTTATTGATAGTAAGAATTATTTCACAATACTTTTCTTACATATCTCTTCAAGATTTTCACAGTGATATAAGTGGAATAAAGTGTGTTTCAGTCAGCAAAGCCATTTTACCTTTCTAAAACGTTTTCATTATTTTCAACAAATGAAACATAGTGGCAATGAAAAGAATATTCACCATTATTCAATTCCTGGCTGAAAAATGGATTTACTGATGTTCAAGAAACCGAATCCAGAAGAATAACATAGTGGTGAAAATTTTGTCCCATTTTTTCCTCAGTATTCACAAATCCTGCTATGTTTCAGAAAATTATTCTATGCAGGAATAAAGGCAAAGAAACACAATTTCCTGGTAACTATGTATTTTTTGATGGACAAGGTGTAATCTTGTCCCCTGCCCAAAGAGCGGCTATCAGGAAGCAGTGTTCATTAGGGAGAAAAAAACATATTTTTTCTGCAAAAGAGGTTTTTGTGTTTCCAGGTAGCACCTTCGCACTCTGCTATTTGTCTGTCCAGACTGATATCATAAAGACCTCAGGGTCTTCGTATGTTGTATCAACTATCCATACTGCCCAAGATCTCTTTAAATGGGAATATTGGGTATACATCCTAATGGTATGCAATGGTATCCTATTGGAATGCAAAGCCTATGTAGATGTCATAATTTTCTTATTAAGGGGGAGAAGTGACATTAACATCTTTAAAGGAAGTAGTGATTAAACTACTCATGAAAAAGAAAATCTAACTTAGAAGATAAAAACAACATCCCCTTTTTTTGTCAATGTGTTCATATGAGTGTCTGCCAAACATCTCCAGATACCTTTATGACTGTCTTGAATTTGGCTTCAGAACTGGTTTTGGTACAGAAATAAATTTGGCCACTCTGTAGCATGATCTTTAGTAAAAGGTCAATTCCAGCAACATCTTAAACAAAACAAAACAAACAAACAAACAACAATGACGTATGACTGTTTCCAAATCTTATTGTCAAGTAAAGACAAGTGTTGATGATATCCAGAAGAATACTAGACTTAGGTTTTAGGAGAAGATATTGTACTCACTCTCAAAGCACTCATTAATCTATGTATCAGGAGCTAGATACAAGTACAATTAACAATTACGTGAGCGTGTAACTAATTTCTAAGCCGCTAAAGTCAGGGAAGGGACAGGTGACAGACATTTTTCTGATAATGAAGAGTACACGTGCCATGCATTTGCTGTTTTAAAGATATGGTGCTGGAGGCATCCATTTGGAAAGCAGTGCATTACATCATATTCAGCTGAATAAATGAGGACACCGACATGAAATATTTCTCTCAGATAATATCATACCACCTGAATTACTTTATAATTGGAACAAAACTTGCAAAAGACTATGTTCACAGTTAAAATGCCACACTCTAAAACAGGCTAATACTGGCAGGCAAATACACGGGGCCACAATCCTTATCATTCCTCCATCTACAAAATGACATATGACATTCAAGTGATGAAAGGAGAAAAACACCAATATAATAGGACAAATTTTCCCAAGCTGTGTCCATCCCTTGGGATGCACAGGTATGGAGAGATCATAACTGCAGATGAATATAATATTTGGCCAGGATGTATGGGAAGGATATCGCATAGACAAATGTAAATGAAAGACTCATTCTTTCAACAACAACAACAACAAAACTCAGAAAATAATGCCCAAACCAAATATTTAGACATCGCTTCAAAGGAAAATGAGTGACATCAAATTCTCTGGCCAGAGCTGCATAAAACACAAAACCAGGGAACTATGGGAATCCTAATTTCTGGTTAAGAGAAGCACCTCAAAGTGAGAAAGACAAACTAGATTACAGCGCTTCACTGTCCTCCACTGTTTGCTTGGAGTGGGTTGGAAGACACTGTAGAAGTGGAGAACAGAACAGAATTCTGGAGGGCAGGAGGAAATTCACACATGGGATTTCAACTTCACTAATTTTACTCTTTCTGGTGCCAAAGTGCAGTTCCAGCCCATATCTTGAGTTTGATCTGACTGTTCCAAACAACAGCAGATGCTTCTATGTGAGTCAACTTTCTGTGTTTTGCTTTAATTACTCTTGGAAAGGTTCAAGCGGTTTTCCTGACTTGGCGAGCTACAACAATGCTCTGGAGGCTCCTGTTACAAACTAGACACCATGCTGTAAATATCATAAAATGTCATGTGCACTGGAAAGACTGCAATCTAAATTATTATGTAGGGCAAAAGAGGCTGCTAAAGGATGCATTATTCATCTTCCTAAAGATGAGTACTGATTGCAAGTGGGCTGGAACAAGACTTGCAATCTCAAATCAACACTGCCAATTAAGAACTTCCAGTGTAGTATCATGGTAAATTTTATCGATCCACTTTGACTTTTGAAGATGCCAACACTTTTAGTAGTTTTCTGATACTAAATCTTATGGATCAAAGTAAAAGCCACACAAAAAACACAATTTCAGTACAACATGGCTTACAAAACTTTTCTTGAAATACTTGCATCACAGCCCCTCCCTCCCTTTTTTCCCCCCTGGTAGCTTGCCCAATTTGCCATGGAAATTAAAATTTAATAAAGGTTTGTGAAACGAATATGCTTTGCAGACTATGCCAAATTGCTTCTTAAGCAGAATCTAGTGTTTTCTTTCTTTCAATTCAAAATTATGCTAACATTGCGTATTGCACTTTATCGCACTCTAATCTTAAAGAAGATTTACTGTTCATAAAACTTTATGCTGCAAAGCTATTTCAATACTATCACTGTAATTTATGTGTTGCACCAGGTTGGCCTTCCGTTCCATTGGAATACCTTTTTTTTATGAAACAATAGGGAAAGAGTCCCAGCTGGTTATAATTCCACCCAGTAACACAGTAAAATAGTTTTTTCTTTTAACCCTTTCATATCCTCATTATTTTTCAAAGCTCTATCTCACCCTTTGTGCTAGCTGGAAAGTTAAATTTATTGTTTTCTTTTTAAAAATCTCAGGGAATGATTTAAGTACTCTCACTCAAGTTTTTGCAAGCAATAGTAAAAGGCACAGCTAAATGACACATTCATACTGCAGTCCTATAAAGATTCATACAAATGCTTTACCAAGCGTACAGGACGTTTCAGACTTTAGAGTGATTTTGTGACTAAAGCCCATATGTCTTTAACAATAATAAGGTTGAGCTTTATTTATTTATTTACACTACAAACAAGTCAATTCTAAAGAGACTTAACAGTTTGTGAGAATAGACTGTGGAACTGTAGAACTTCACAGTACTTCCAGCTTTTCTTATTCAACAAATCAAAAAGGCAACTCCCTTCTGGTTAGAGTCAGCTCTGAAACACATAAGGGAGTTCAAGTTCAATGTTAATCTCGTGGGGCCAAACGAGATAAGATGCAAACTATGTGAATGCAATTAATTTATACTTTGATATGTAAATAGCAGCCAAGGGAAATCCCAAGCAGTGCTTTGGAAGAAAAAGAGAAGAAGTTAACCTTTTTCTGTCATAACCCAGACAAAAATCACCCCTCTAAAACTGTTTGAGAAGATGTCCATTAATTCTTCAGGGATTTTGCAGGGACTTGCCCCTCCCTGCCCAGCCACTTGCCTCCCTGTCATGTGCTAGCAGCTCCTTGGTCTTCCCCTTGGTTGCTATTTACATAACATAAAATATGCAGATTAACTGTTTCCATACAAGTATAGTCCGCTCTTGCCATATGTGGGGAATCCATTCTGGATCCCCCGCGTAAAGCAAATTTATTGTATGCTGGAGTCCCATTTATTTGAATAATGATGCGCTCCCTCTGGCATGTGCGCCATTTTGTCCCTTGCCACTTGCCGTCCATGTAAGCTTAAGTCTGTGTATGGCAAGGACACGTATACCGAGGGCGGACTGTAACTTCACATCTAGTTGGGCTCTTAGGAAATAAAATGTTAGTCTGTCAATCATTTATTGTATTTGACTAAAAGCCATTGCAATCCAGGAGAGAAAAACCACAAATAAAATCCAGTTAAAAAAAAAAGATATACCTATACATATATTACATTTCTATCCATAGAAATATATTAGTGAATCCCTTGCACAGTTTATAGCAATATCTTACAAATAGTTAGGACATAAACTTTTCACAGCTTTAGCAAATAAGGCTGTTTTATGAGTAATAGTAACCAGCAGATTTTCATCTAAGAGCTCCCTCCTTACATGGAAGCCAATATCTAACCCAAAAATCTCTTCCTAGGATTTTGATGAAGCTGGCAATAAAGTAAATAGTGAGAGATGTCATCTACCTCATCCACTCCACAGATGCAAAACCTTAGGTTTCTCGGGATTTTTCTATATCTACCATCCAAGACAGATGTTGACAAAATTTGAAAATGTAGTTCTATAAATGCCATTCTGAAAGAGGCAAATGTAAGGGTTTCTAAGTGTATTAAGTTCTTACATTATTTGATTTCAACAAATGGTACAAGTGGGAGAAATTTGAAGATTTGATTAAAGCTAAGGCCTGCTCATTATTCCACTTACAAATCCAGTCCCTCGGCTTATTTTTTACTTCAGAAAAAATAAAAATATTTGTTCAAAGATTTCCAGAAGTTAGTAAGTCTTGAACTAGCTTAGCCCAGTCACCTTTATTCCATTGTTTGCCTAAACAGAGATTGTGGGGACAATCATCTGACATTTCCAAGACCCTCTTGTAATATAAAAGTGCAGCCATCTCAACCATAGTTTTTACAAATACTGGCCCCATCTCTATTCTGAGAAATGGGGCTGGGGTCCTTGGAGGTACTGCCAACAGGCACCTCAAGAACTTATTTTGACATATCTCTAAGTCATGCAATTTATTATGATTAATCCACCAGATCTCAATGGCATATTGCATGTGAGCAGTTACCTTTCCTAACAACACTTTTAATGCTGGGATTACTAACCTGCTGCCTTTAGAATAGAAACATTTCTATCCGGACTGCTTTGCTGTTATTTTGATATTTTGTAAATGAGTCTTCCAAGAATTTTTGTCCTCAAAATATACCCCCAGGTACTTAAAGGAGGAAACCTGTTCTATCTTATTATTACCAATCTTCCAATCAAATTTAGGTGATCATTTGCCAAAGACAATCACCTTTGATTTAGCATAGTTTATTCTAAGTTGTTCTATTTAGCACAATTCATAAAGTTTATTTAAAATTCTCTTCAACCCAATTTTATTCATAGACAATAGTACAATATCATCAGAATATATCAGTATAGCGGTTTTACGATTCCTTATTGAGGGATGGAAATGATAAAGACATTTTGCTAAAGAGACAATATTATTGATATAAAGGTTAAATAGGAGGGGTGCTAACAAACAGCCTTGTCTGACTCCTTTTGTTGTATTAATTTCCTCCAACATTCTATCTGTATTAATCCTTACCCTCATAGTTGTACTGATGTATAATTCCTGAATTAGTAGTAACAACATCTTATCTATATTAGTCCTGCCAAGCTTATCCCACAGTTGAGTCCTAGTGATAGTAACAAAAACTTAGGGGAAATCGATAAACGCAGTAAACAGTCATTTGGAAGGACCACTAGTGTATTTGTGAATTAACTGGTGTAACACAAAGATCTTATATCCTTTGACAATATTCTGATGTAATTCTGAAAGGTAAGAACAATTTAGATGTTCCTGGACTGATCCCAAGCCCACATCAGACTCTCCAAAAATCTCCTTTTTCCTTTCCCCCCCTCTCTTTCATTTGCAAACCCAAGGAGTTTTTACAGTTTGCAAGGCTTCTGATGGTATTCAATGATACACTCGCAGAGTAAACAAGCAGTCAGCAAAAGGCTGGATAGTGTCTTGTGTGCAAAACGAACAAGCTGGAACGAAAACCCCTCCAATAAGGACTGTACCAAATTAAAACAAATAAAAGCTAAACCAGATAAACAACTAGCAAATTAAAACCTTAAAAACATAAATACTTGATAAAACCTTGTTAGAACATAGAAAATGACAGAGCTCTTTAGATCACTCCCTATCTTGTCACTACATTTTTTCCTAGTCCCGAAAGAAAATGTAAATATTGTTACCTGATTTTTTTATGTGGCAGATAACCAAACAGAAATAAAGGTAATTTCAAAAGTAATTCTTTACCATGACCTCACACAGCCCCATACTTGTGCACTTCCCACCTCCTTCCATTCTCTTCCATATTCTCTCACTTCCAATTAGCAACAAAACACAGTCTGGTATTCATCTGAACTGCCAGTTGCTTCCTGATCTCCCAAGTAGCTTTCGGAACCTAGTTTCAAGTGGTTTTAAAATTTAACCTAGGGTAGCATTAACTTTGGGGCAAGCTTCCATTATTTATGCTAAAGGGCATTTTTGGGGTGGGGGGTGGGGGTAGATCTAGAACCAAAGTCCATGTGCTTTAATCTCTTTGTCCTGGTGTGTTTGGGGCCAAATTTATACCACCCTTGAGTGTAGTCAATCCTGCATGCTTTTTGTTCACAGGACCTTCAAGTCACTTCCATTTCAGTGGTGCTACATTATCATATGCTGAACTCAACTATTTGTCTGGGAAACTCAATGACTCTCTCAGTTTGGATACGCAACTACAATATCAGGCTTGTCAATACCAGGACTTTTGGCAGGGGTCTTTGGAATTTTAAGAAAGCTGGCCTTTAGGTGGAAATGGTGAGATTGTTATGAGATGCTGACTTTAAGCATAATCATCTGCTCCTTTTTTAGACAAGCTACAAGTCAATAGCACTTTCCTAGGTTGTCCTGGAAAGAGTTACTTTGCCTCCTTTCCTTGCCTCAGCTCCCTACATTTCCTTGTTTCTCTATGTGCTTCTTATTTTGTTTGGGCAAGTTAGGATCCAAGGAGAGACTTTTAGTGCTCTTAATTTATTTTTATTTATGTATTTTTGGGGATTATTCTCAGAGGTACACTGTGGTCCCCAGTCCTATCCGGAGCAAGGCTGAACTGGATGTGTACAAACTAATATGGTCAACAGAAATGTCTTTCCCATCCCTCCATATACCCTCTGAATTTATTTCACTGTCTCTCTCAAAATCTATTCATTCTTCTTGTCACTTGGCTGATCATACGCAAATGAAACTCAATGTCTCCCTGCTTTCAATTACCCAGACATTTTCCCTATCCCCCAGCCCATGCTCCTTATTTGGTGATCCATAATTCTTGTCCTCTTTCTTCTCTTACTCTGTCACTGTTATCAGGAACTGTCTGCTGGTCCTGCGCTTAGTTAGCATGCTAATCAATCTTTTCTTTAAAAAAAAAAAAACAAGACCTGAAAACATGTATATATAGCAACTATACTTTCATTACTAGCTTTCTTAAATTATATTTCACTCCCTTTTGTCAAATAATAGTTTACAATCTACTATGCATGCATGTTTCTGCATTTGTTTAGTACACGTTTATGTGTGAGCTTGTATGCCCACATGACGGACATTCAGCAACAGTTCATCAATAATAAAAACATAGTAAAATTAAAATCCTGCACACAATTCTGTTGTATTAAGAGATATGTTAATGCCAACTCACAAATATGTGCAGTTAATTTGGATGAAGACGTGCTAATCAATTACAAGATTCACTCCTCACAACCCTTTTGGAGAGTCTTAAAATATTAACACATAACACTAATTAGCAAGTGGCAATTTAAAAATGAATTGACATACTTAAACACAAAAGGAGCTAATCAGAAATACCTGAAAGCAGGTATCCTGTGTTTTCAGACTGTAAGATAAAATGCTATTTAGCAAACAGTGTTAAAAATGCATGTTACAAGCTAACATTAAGACATTTCAGTTTGTGAACTGTGATCTGGTGTTCATATAGCTGCCATTTCTCTATCTTTAGGTAGTTGGCCTCAGTTAACTCAAATTGTATGTCAGTGGTAGATAACCTGGTCTGTGCCATTTGTTGTACCATTGCTCCCATCACTTCCAGCTAGCATGCATAATGGCTAGAGATTTGGGGACATAAGGTCCAAAAATCCAAAAGGCATTGAGTTGCCTATAACCTGCTTTATGTAAAATACTCACTTTCAGAGTTTCAGAGAGAAAAAAAGTGGTTTCAGCCTTCCTAATTTAATATACACTAGGTGAAATTTGGTAGATTGGCTAGCAGTATTCACTCTTATTCCAGGCCTACAGACAGTCAGACTTAAAGAAAAGAGTGAATGATAATAAGGTCCTGGGTGTTCTTTCTATCCTCAGAGACAAGACAAGGAGAAAACCTGTTAAAAATAGACAGCTGTCCTCTTAAGTGTCAGCACTCAAACTACTGATCATCACAGATCATCTGGGCATATGCACTTTCAAAGTGGCTTGGTGAAGAAACTAATGAAAGGTCTCACGTTTCCCAGAACAACTGCCTGTGTGTCCTTTGAGAAACCCAGAAACTCAACTAACCTCTACTTCATCTTAACTCTCAAAAGCCACAAGCAGTCTTTGTACTGAAAGGAAGATGGCAGAAGAAAAATGAAGTGTAATCCCCTTCCTTCAAGATAGCAGTGAAAATGAAAAGTTGGATGCTATCACAATGTCAGATTTAGCACAAATATCATGTTGAATTAAATGGTCTTGTCTAAAGTGAGCCTAGGCTAGCAGCCATTTTACCCCGTATCTTCACTCAGTTTCCATTCACTTTCTAGAATGGTGCACTGGCCACATTGAACTCTGGGGAGATCACAACTGAGAGTGATCACCTCTTTCTACACACACACACACACACACACACACACACACACACACACACACAATCTTTCTCATTAAGACATCATCTACACAGCTAAACTAAGACTGGAGCAGACACCCCTAGAATTCTAGAAACTGGACTGAAATTTTTCTA
Source organism: Sceloporus undulatus (assembly GCF_019175285.1). NCBI lineage: Eukaryota > Metazoa > Chordata > Lepidosauria > Squamata > Phrynosomatidae > Sceloporus > Sceloporus undulatus. The sequence goes on along the minus strand of NC_056522.1, from coordinate 180,374,744 downwards.
TGTAATGTCTAGGTTAGCTGGAGACAATGGAAGATGTGGGCCAAAGATATCAGGCCAACTAATGAATACCTTCTCTTGAACAAAAAGAAAATAGTTCACAAGATGTTTCATAACTATTATGTAGAGAAGAGAAAAAACAGGACGTTATGACTTTTCAATGTAAATGTAAAGGGTAGATTTTTCTTTCTTTCTAGCCAAATACCTTGGTTGAGTTGTGTCGCTTCTGCAATCTGAATTCCATTTACAGAACACTGTGCTCCACTGAGTGGTATTAAATTAACTGTTCCATTCAAGTGTTCAAAGATGCAATGCTCACTTTCCAAGTCGAGGCCATGAAGTACTATAACACACAAACAGATTTTTCTTCTTCAATAATCAGTAAGACTAGCACTTGTGCCTATCATATCACTCTTATCCTAGAATTTAAATCTATTGACTCTTATTCCATTCAATGCAAGGAAAGCTTTGAGATTTAATATCATCTTGCACTGTTGTGTGTATAAATATGAATGTCTGAAAAGAAAGAAAAGATGTACAAGAGTAAACTACATAAGCATCCTCATTTGTCAAGCCTATCAGTACAGAATAGATTAGAATAGTAAAATACTAAAATGCACACATTTTTTCTGTTAACTTAATAATAATTTACAAATGAAGCAAATAAAATAACAGAAGACACTGAGGTACATACGGTCTCAGAAAATGTACCTTTAAAATGGATTAAACAAGTTTTGCTCTATTACAGAGAAAAGCTTGTACAATTATTATTATTATTAACCTTTATTTATAAAGCGCTGTAAATTTACACAAAAAAAATTTCAGTCTCTTCTTATATTCTATACTATACATATTCTCCATTATGAAATAACTGTTTTTATTACCTAAGTCACTCTTGAGGCCAATGCAGCCATACCTCTTATTACTATTAAGACAATGGGCTAGCCAATGGAGGATTTTGAATTGTAAGAAATAAAAAGCCTTGGTTGGTATGCATCATAGTCATTGTAAGTACAGTCACCCCTATGTTTTTGCGGACTTCAAATCCACGTCCCTTGCCCATTTGTGGGTGGCAAACAGAGGGGGACAAAATGGGGCACATGCCCATGGGGCTTGAATATCGTCAATTTTACATTTTCGCAGGGGGGAGGGGAACAGATCCCTCGTGAAAACAGAGGGGCTACTGTATAAGCATAATACAGTACTAAGCACAATTATAGGTATCAGAGAAATTATCAAAACAAAGGACAGGAAAGGGGAAGGAGAATGCACACCATGGTTTGATTCCAATAGCACAACCATTTTAAAAGCTGAACATGTCCAGGCCATCTTGAATTATTTATTAACTAAGCATTCAGCAGTGGCATACTGTGCTTTATATCATACACTTGTTTCACAGGAAAAGAGAACAGCTAGACTTACTAAGGTCCTTTTAAGTTTATGACTCTGAGACTTCTAAGAGCATTGCATAAAAACAGAGTAAGAAATATCTCTCAATTGGTGGGAGAACTCTCCATTAGATTCTTAAGGAAAGACACATTTTTTACCAATATCCTGTTCTGTTGCGGCGTCTTCTCTACCAACATGTGTTTTACCCTCCTATAGAGAAAAAAAAATATTAACCTGGCTTTTATTACTGTACAATAACTGCATTACATGCTATTAGCAATATTCATTGCTGTAAGTTTGAATACTTGAATGAACTGGTTTTTAAAATAATTAATTAAAGAAATTTCAGATTGTTGTAAATTTCTGTTGTTACTGCCTTGTAGTTATATGCTTACTGGGGGGAAAGCACTTTCAAGGTTTTTAACCTATTCAAGCTTACAGCAAAAGTAATGAAAAGTCACTACGCTCAACAAGAATGTCATTCATTTATCACTGACCCTCAGGACAGAAATAAGCAATAGATGACTGATACTTTTATACGAAACAAATTAAGGTGATCTAACAGCTGGTGTCCCATTATGTACAGAGAAATGGTGGGTGCATCACTTATTTCAACAGCAAATTAACAGTGCAATTAAAATTGTCCATTTAGGAACTAGAAAATAGATAAGTATTGAATTACCTTCAAGTGATACAAGATGATACCCGTGCTAAGAAGATCATCATCAATTCCTATTAGGTGCGGAAGCTCAGAGTCTAACACAACGCCAATGCCTTCTTTTCTCAGAGCCAAGGTCTGTTCCTGTAAAAACAAACAACATAAAAATCACTGAAAAATTTCTGCATGAGAATTCTGTTATTCAATATTTTTAAGTGCTTCCTTTGTTTTAACTAAGAGTGACATCACAACAAGAGAAAAACAAGGGGAAAGGGTTCTAATTTTCACCACAGGGGAAAAAAGTACTACTACTACAGTTTAAATCAATAATCGTCCCAACACATAATTTTAATTGTGATTGAAGCCACTCCTTTGTTGGAAAAGATATCTAGCAGTTTGCTAATAAACACATTATTTACAAGTTAAATATATTGCAGCTTTTGGCACTGAGGAATTTGTAGATAAGAATGATCTACCCTGCCACTAATCTCTCCTTCTTCCTTCAACAATCCTTGAGCTCATTAACATCTGATCTATAGCAAGAAATACCATAGGTTGCATGTTGGGATAAAAAATGAAATACAGCATTCTGATGTTTTATACAGTTAGCCCTCCATCTCCATGGATTTCTTATCCATGGATTCAATTATCCGCGGCTTGAAAATATTCACTAAAAATATAAAAAGCCATGCCCCAAAGTAGTTTCTAACGTGCTATAAAACATTAAACTACCTATAAATTTGGCTGGTTTGGCCTTATGACTATTGGCAATTTACAGCTAATACAAACTGATTTAAAAATGATCAAATTGCAGAGAGAAATTAGCAAAACACATAAGAATGTTCTTAGCTGAACACTTAACTGGGGTTGCTATTATAAACACTCACTGCTTTGTTTTCAGAAAATTCTACAAGTTTCAGTCCCCAGCAAATAAAGTTTACAAGACTGACATAGAAAATAAGCATATTAGAAACATTACTGAACAAAGAACTGAATTAGGCTTCTCCAAACCACACAACCCACCAATACAAACCAAACACCAAATAAAAGGCTTCATATATTTTGGGACACTGTTATCTATTAGGACAGCCATAGTCCTGCTAGACATTTTTGCACACCATTAGATTCCACTGACTTCACATGGGCCTGACAGCACAATTTTATATACATTTATCAGAAATAGGTGTTACAAAATTCAGTGAAACGTATTTCCAATTAAGGGTATACAGGATAGCAGCCTAAGTCTGCTAAACATAGGATCTACTGAAAACCAGGGGTAAAGCAAAGTAGTTAAGACACAGTATTTTGTTTAGCAAGAAGGAAGAGAATGGCGGGTTACAGACGGGCAAAAGGGGTGTATTCATGACGTCATGAAGGTAGAGCCTTCAGACGGGCCTTACCTGAATGCCGCCATGAACACGCCCCCCGCACGGCCCAAGCGGGAAGAAGCGGCATTAAAAAGGTGCTGCTTTTTTCCGCTTCTTTTCTGTTTGATGCGCAGCTGCGCATCTCCGTCTGTAAGCTGCTGCACCAGTATGTCAGAATTGCTACGCCGCTAATTTAAGTTGCCCATTTAAAAGCTCCATGTCTGCTGCGTCGCATAATGAGTCGGGGTCCTGGAACATGCGCAGTTTGCAGTCAGGCTTTAATTACAGCGTCAGCTGCCATGCAGGTGTGGAAGCTGCGGCACAGCTGCAGCGCATTTTAAGACTCGTAACCCTAACCCTAACCCTAACCCTAGAGCAACATGTACGCATGCGCTGCTTGGAAAGTTTGGACTTTAAAGTGAACCCCTACACACATTCCTGTGCCATTTTCACCTAACAATAAAAAACGCTAAAACTGTAAATATTTACATATGTACAAGGGAGGTGATGGGGGATGGCAGGGGGACAGCGGTGGCAGCGGAGACAGCTGTGGCTGCGCATTGCAGATTCAGCAGGAGCGCGGGGACCAAAGGAGAGGAGGCATCTATGATGCTGCTGACACTGGCAAAGTGCAAGCGGACAAGGATGCCAACACCAGCTGATCACCAGCTGGCAGGAGACCACCATTGTTCTTGGGCAGAGCGGGGGGAAAAGTTTTAAAGGGGCTTGGGCACTTTAAATGTGCCCATAGGCTTTCTGCCGCCGCTGCTTAGCGCTGCAGCTGCGCAGCTGCGTATCCGCCAGCCGGCAAAGGAAAAAAAAAGCCCCATTTTTGGCCGCCCATGCGGAAGCTGCCTCTCTCTTTGCAGCGTCCTCCGAGGCGGCGGTTTGGAAACTGCGGGTCTGAAACGGCCCCAGGTGAGGAGTCTTCACTGCCCCCCATGTGGAAGCCCTAACACCTGAAGCACGCCCCCGGGGCGGGCGGTCTGGAGGCTCCGTATTCAGCAGAATACACCTCCAAGACGTCTTCTCCTGCCCGTCTGTATCCCGCCTATATCTTATATACACACCGACTGAATATGAAGCAATAATACTTAAGAGGGCCAGCAACATACTAAAGACTGAATAACCAGGCTTTAAAATAAGCCAGTTTTTTTTTCCTCATCTGACTACAAAATAATATTTGTCATGGGAATATTAACTCTAAAGGACATTGGTATTTCATTCAATAAAAGAAAGATGGAAGAGAAACATCCCCAAAGTTGCCATGTCTGAAGAGCTTGCCAAATGCTTACACTAACACTGGGCTGCACCCAATACTGGTTTGGGATAGCACAGGGGAACTTGATCTTTTTGCCAATTCATGATATTCAGTCTCTGCGACATCCTTTTTCCATGCTGCTCCTGAGGTCTGAGAGAAGTTTTAGAATAAAAGAGCCATGACAAGCAGGCTTACATCAGAGGGTGGTGACAGTGAAATCAAGTCTTTTGCTTTGCCTTGTGCAAAATCACCCTCCGGTACAAATCTTTGTGCAGGGGGTCAGAAATTACAACATATTTCCTTGTAGCTGAAACTGTCGTCACCTAACATTTTCTCCTAGAAATAAATCTGTTCATTTTCACTGGATCATATTTCAGTGACATTATACTTAAGTTATGAGTGACTGGAAATTTAACACAAAAATTAGAATGCCCATCAAAAGGTCAAAACACAACAAAAAACATTGCCGTGTTGATCTCAAGTTAAAAGATCAAGTGTTTCCATAAAAAAAACGAATGAAATGGCCTTTAAAAACCCATCGGTTTGATTTTCTGTACCTATACTATAAAATAATTGGTGCTGTTGCTCTCAAATGTCACAAATAATTGGCTGCGGTCAGATAACTATTGATTTTCCAGGTGTCTTTTGTACTTATACAAGCATGCAAATCCAGCTTTGCATTTTAGAACAGTTTATTAAGAGAATCACCTTTTCCAAATGTAAACTATATTAGTTCTGATGTAAAAAAATAAGTTGCAAAATAACCATTTGACTTAGCATGATAACGTTCCAATGAATTCACAATAAGAAGTGCACATAGCATTGTAAATAACAAACGGGAAAGAGAAGTATGCATGATATTTCTCCCCTGACATAAAAGTCCATTTTTCAGTGCTATAGATCCCCAAAAATCTGGGGATATGGAGGGCTGACTCTATATGGCTCGGGTCCAGGCTATCATGACTTGTAAAACCGTGTGACCACAAAATCACACTGGCAGATCTAAAAATGCCTAGAAAGAACATGGGGAGGGGCATGAGTAAGTGAAACTGTGGGTACTGGTCCTATGAATACGGGAGGTCATCAATAGTTTTACTGTAATATGTTTGAACAAAAACTTTTAATATGATTTTGCTCACATGCTTTTAATCTGTATGTTTTAACCTTTGTAAGCAACTCTAAATCCTGGTTATAATTTTAAAAGTGGAATATACAGATATAAAACACTACAATAATCACACCCATAATCATAATAAGGTTAAGTTCCAAACACTTGCACTGTCAAGAAGAAATTAGCAAGTAATATGAAAGGAACTTTAAAAAAAATGCCTATGAAACATTGAGATGCAGTCTGACAGATGACCAGCATTTGCACAAGAGACTGGTCCCCTTTTTAATGCTTTTTCTTCTTGATTACAGATCTCCTGGATTACAATGGTTCCATGTCTTCCCTCATCCAGAGAATTTATTCTTAAAATAAAACTTGGTAATTCTGAATTTCAAAGAACAATAAAACCAGTGTCAGTTTGCCCCAGGTAAGTTGTGCTAAACAGACGGCCCTCCACATTTGCGACTTTGACTATTTGTGGTTTTGATTAATGTGTTCTGTCTAGGAATCTCTAATTCCTCCAGTGCAACTCTGGCAGAAGTTGACTATAGAATTGAGCTGGAGAACCTAAAGGTTCCTAGAGAAAACACTTCTCTAGGCATTTGTAGGTCCTCCAGCATGATTCTTCTGGCAGATGTTGACCATAAGTTACACTGGAGGACCTGGAGATTCCTAGAGAGGTGTTCTCTCATAAAAAGAATAGTAGTTTTTTATTTGCATGTTTTTCACATTCCCACAAGTCCTTCATCCCTAACCCCAGAAAATGTGGAGGGACCATTGTACCTCTTTTAAGCTTCATTTTAAACTCACATATAGGGGTTTTTTTTCCACACATTATACTCCAGGACCTAAATCCAACTATGAGTCCAACTGGACTTAGCCCCAACAACATTAGATGTGCTTTACTATACTTTCAATAGGGAACTACAGCAGATTATATGTGTACCGTACAATCGTCTTTATTTGAATCATATTTTATATTTCTGAGGGTGTACTTAAAGCAACTTGATACAAACTTGGAAAACATATGTGCAGTATCACTTTCATAAGTACTCACCAAGTTACCTAAACAACATGAATTAACAAGTTCCCCAGTTATAAATGGCCCGGCTCGGGTCTTGCAAGCTCAAAGTCATGGTTTGCTTGCTTGAGACAATACACCTATAATGCAATCTTCCTCTTTTCCTACTGCTTCGCACTTTATTATTATTGTGTTTTCCAATGAATCACGATGGTCCAAAACACACTGCAGAAATAATCCAGTTTGAGACTGCTTTAACTGCCCTAGCTCAATGCTAGGGAAGTCTGGGAACTGTAATTCTGTGAAACATTTAGCCATCTCTGTCAGAGGATGTTGATGCCATAATACACTACAGTTTCCAGGATTCCCTAGCACTGAGCCAAACCCGTTAAAGTGATCTCAAACTGGTTTATTTTTGCAGTGTGTTTTGACCACTGTCTCATATATCCCAAGTGAAACAATCTCAGTTTAGTCATCTTGGCTTTTGGAGTTCATGTTCGATTTGATCTAGGGCCCATTTATTTCTTTTTTTTAATCATTCAAGATACCCATATCTCCTCCACCATCACATTTCAAGCAAATTTATTTTCTTCCTGGCAGCTTTCTTCACTGTCCAGGTTTCACAGCCATACTGTATATCTATACTTCTCACTGTGTTTGTAATACGGTCGCTTGAATAATCTAAGCTCTTGACTTTCTGCTCATTCCTCATTTAGAAACTCCAAATCTTACTGCTGCACACTGTAAGGCCAGAAAACAAAAACTTGACAAAAGAAATACACATGTACACGAACATGAAGGGTAGGAATCATCAAATATTCATCATTGTGTATATTAAATCCCAAGGTGGAAATGATTATAAAGACGATGACTAAACTACAGAACAGCACTGCATAATTACAAATCCTATGGGTTAGAGCCAAAGTTGCCCTTGCACAAATGTAGTGAAGTCTCCTGCTAGAAAAAGGGTGGTGGTGTAATTCTGTCTTCCCCTACTGTGCCGTCTCTGATACTGCTCTGCAGGATCCTCTCCAAAACACACTTTTAAGGATCAAGGAAATAGGAGGAATGATAAAAAAAATCCTCTCACTTCCTTCAGCAGGAGTATTGCATGACCTCTGTTCTGCTCATGGAAACAGTATATTGAAGCCTCCACATCACAAATTCATAATTTTATTGCCGAAAGCTTGCTGAATAAGTGAGATTTGGCTTGATTCTCTGTATCTTCGATCGGGCTACTTAATGTAAAATAGTGAACACGGAAGAAAAATGCAATAGCATCTGTGTATGAGTGACAAGGCAATTAATGCCAAAACCGGTTGTGAGGAAGTTATTTTGACATATCTGAAATTCTTATAGAAGTGAAAAGACACTGATTAATTTTATATTAAACTATACTGTGCCCCCCCTCGATCAAGTCCAGCCTCCGTTTTGCTTAGCTTTGGTATCTTATCTATATTGCACTGTTATACTGTATTATAAAGTCTACTTAGACACCCCGCTTAAGAACCTCAATGCACCATACTGTTGCAGTCAATGGAATAGATCCACCCCATATGCCAAGGTCCCCAATACTGTGTAGCACTGGCGAGGGGTGGGGTTGGAAGAATCAAGAAGTATTATAGTGCCAATTAAAACATGCCTATATCTTGACCCAACCAGTACCCTCCAAATCTCTGGAAGAATGGCATGCTTTTGACATTTATTCTTCTTCACAGAGCTATCTATCTATCTATCTATCTATCTATCTATCTATCTATCTATTTGCATGAATGACTCCTAACATTAAGCAATTTTAATATATTTTAACATTTCTGTTCACTTGTGTTATAAATCAGAATAGTCATTTTCATGTTTATGCAGAAAGCAATGCTGTGGAACTGTTGAACACATTGCCACCATTTGATATGAGTGAAGTCTTGGACTGTAGAAGCTGAAAGTATATGTTCTGTCTTCTCATGAGGTGTTCTCCATAAGGAAGTAGCAATGTGTATGGAGCAATTCAGCCTCATCACCACTGCAACATATAGGTTCTCCTTTCTATCTCACTCCATGACAAGTGGCTATAAGAAGTTAACATGAAGCTTATTGCAATTAATGGATTTCAACCATTATCTAAGGACAAACTCTAATAAAGCGGAGAGGTCTCTTTCCATCTCCACAGTTAGTTCTCAGATCTAGCTCTTAGTATTCTGTTTGCTCTCTGTCCTGTATATTTTTGCTCTGGACTCACTTGCTCTGGAGCTAGCCATTCTTAGCCCCACATCAATACCAGGAAAGATTAAAGAGCAACTCATTAAACAGACAGCTTGTAAGCATTTAAATATAAATGCCATAATCACAAAACCACAACATGGGTTTCTCAAAAACAAGTAATGTCAGACTAATCTTATCTCTTTTTTGATAAAATTACCAGCTTGGTAAATGAAGGGAATGCTGTTGATGTAGCATGCCTTGATTTCATTCACGGTTTTGACAAGGTCCTCCATGATATTCTTGCAAACAAGTTAGTTAGGTGGATTAGTAATTGGTTGACTATTCAAACTCAAAGGGTGCTCAGCAATGGCTCTTCATCTTGGAGAGAACTGACCAATGGGGTTCTGTCCAGGCCCAGTGCTATTCAACATCTTTATCAATGACTAACACGAAGGAATAAATTGCATGCTTAACAAATTTGCAAATGACACCAAGTTAGGAGAAGTAGCTAACGCCCCAAAGGACAAGATCAACATTCAAAATGCCCTTAACAGATTAGAAGGCTGGGCCAAAACTAACAAAATTAATTTCAGGAGGGAGAAATATAAGGTACTATACACTATATACTATAGTGTGTTTTTGACCTACAGTAGGTTTCACAGTCTTGGAATTGTGTCAAAGATGCCTAACATAAATTAATTAAAATAATTTCATTCATTTAAAAATATTAAGAGGTACATGTTAAGGCCCTCATAGTATGCATGCCACATTTCAGCTGTCCAGGTTTCAAAGTCTTGGAACTGTAGCAGAGATGGTCTCACATACACATCCTCTGTTATTCACACATCAGTGCTTTGATGTCTTCTCACTGACTACTTTAAAAAGTTAGAAGGCATAGAAACACCCACACTGATGAGATTTCCTAGTCAGATCTATGTTAGAGAGCATGTGTGTCTGTTTTAAGTTATACTATTTTCAACCATCAAAAAAATTCATCAAATAATGTGCAACCAATTAATAAAAGGAGGGAGTACATTACATACATCCTACAATTGAGAAAGGTATACTGAAAAAATACAGGTGATGTCAAAGTAATTCAACCATCAACATGGTTTCATAATGGATGCCAATTTTAAAAGGCAGACGTTGCATGCAACTCAGCCCACATGAACTACTATTGGCATAGTAAAGTTACAATGATATGCAATTAATGATGCCATTCTTTTCAGGGTGGTAACACAGGGGGTATTACCAGTCCATTATAGATTTTATAAAAGTCAGTACTCTTTCCATTATTTATTACTTCTCTTCAACAAATTGCTTGCTAACTTAGCTACATAAATATTGCACATTGTTAACATAGAAGAAAATAATTTTTCACTGTATTGGTGAAGACAATGCTACTTTATGTTCCACAGGTATATCCCATTATAAACCTGTAACTGATAAAAAAGATGTTCCAGAGAACAAGGTTTTGATTTTCAGATATATGGATTAATTTAAAATATATCTTTTAAAATGTAGCATGCAACTGCACAGGCAAAGCTGCCATTAATTTCAGCAGGAGCATTTCCTCAGCATGAATGCAACTTAACACCCATAATCAGAAATCTGCAATTAAGATAGAGTCAGAGCAAAGAATTTTATGGAACAGCATCTGAGCTGGGAGGCATTTGGTCATTCTAATGCCTACAAACTTTTTAAAGGCTGTAAAAAAGGTTTTGCAAAAACGTGGTCATCTGTACCAGACAACAGAGTTTCAATGCTAATATAACAGAAAACAGAGTAACTTCTAATCTAAAAAATCAGAACAATGGCATGGGATGAACATATTTAATTGTTTACATTACATGAACATATTTAGTAGTTTTAAAGGGGGAAAGGGATAAAAGGTGGGTTAAATCTACTTTGCTCCTTCTGTGAGAAGGAAAAATGACATTAAATATTTAAATGAGACCTAAAAAGGAGGATTCACGTTTGCTATATTCTTCTTTCTACTGTTCCCAAACTCATCCTGAGGATTCACTAGCAATCCACAGAAAATCCAGAGAGGATTTTCACGGGGCACAGTGGGCAAGCCAGAGAAAGGGGAACTGGTCAAATTAATCTCCTCACCTATACCAGAAGAATCCTGTAAGCAAAGATGGGGAACTCATGGACCACTAGCTAAAGCTGACCTCCAGTTCTCTCAGTCCTAACCAGCCTGGAAAGAGCGAGGTACAATAGGAATAGTCTAGGTTTCTTCTTTCTGATGCAACAGGAATTTTAGTGACAAGAACAAAGGTTCCCAGGACTCAAGCTACAATGGATTATGTTATGGCAAGTGGAGGCTATCACCTTTTAACAAAGCAAACAAAATTGCTTCCAAGATGGTATCATGACATAGCATCATTTCCATTAAGCCATTAGTCAACTTGCACACACTCGACTCCCTTGTTCTTCAAAATGAATACCATCGAGTGTGTAGGTCCTGATAATTATTTAGGATCATAGAGTCATTAAACCCTTCCTCTACTCTGCTGTTTTTCTACACAAATCACTTCTCAGAAGTTGTTACTTTCATTGGGAGGAGAGTTCCTACTGGCACCAGTAGAAGACTGAAGATAATGATGATGATATTTATTTATATCCCATGCTGGGATTCAGAGCAGCTTACAATATTAAAAAAAACAATACAATTAAAAACATACAAAAATGATATATTAAAATAGATTTAAATTATTACAATATTAAAATAAAATGCATGTTAAAAGCTTCCTTCCCAATGTAAACAGCAGCTTGAAAAGGGGGAAATGCTCCTCCTGTTAATACTTTTGCTCCTGCAAAAGCTACCAATGGAATTTCAATAAGTCACAATGAAAACTAATTAATGCTTCATCTGTTTGTACAAGTGCTTGTGCATTGCAACAAAGATCAGTAGTTTGTATGTGCTTCAGTCAGAATTACATTATCATGTTACAATCTGGATCCATAGCAATGTTTCACAGTTCTTCAAACTGCTATCTAGACAAAACATGAAGCCAGATTATTCCAATTCATTTCCCTTTGATATTTCCAAGGAAGCCTGTATAAAGTGAATTGCTGTATCTGCACTGACATCTAGTGAGGACAAAAATTAACTACAGGCACATTTTGGTAAGTCAAAATCTTTGCTGTTTTCCTCATAACTGAACAATGCAATAAAAATACAATGCAGTCACCATTGATGGCTTCTTTGGATTCATATGCTCTCCCACAGAGCTTCTAAAGACTGAAAAGAAGGTATAGAAAAAAATGAAGAACATAGCTTACAAATTGTGCTTGACAAGACATGTACCATATCTGAAGAGGATACTCCGCCAGTACGTATGTACTGTATAGGCTGAAATGCAAGGACTTAAAAATAGCAGCAAGCAAGAATATACTAGGAAAGGAGACAATGCCTCCTATCAGCAAGAAAGATGTGGTCAGAAGACACAATTATGCTGCAAATTCTGTAATCAGGGAATAATTCAGAGACAATTTGCATTTCTTTAACGCAGCAACAGGATTCTGAGGCTAATTTTGCCTCATGCAGCTTCCACTTTCCTCAAAATTCTCATCACTTCTGAAAAAACAAAAAAACCAACCCTCATGTCAGCTTCTGTACATATTTATGTGGCTGCTGTGTCTCTTCAAGTTGTTTCTGACTTATGGGAACCCTCAGGCAACTCTATCATGGGGTTTTCTTGGCAAGATTTGTTCAGACGTGGTTTGCCTTCTCCTGAGGCTGAGAACATGTGATTTGCCTAAGGTCACCAAGTGAACTTCATGGCTATATACTGTATATACCCGACTATAAGCTGAGCTCATGTACAAGTCAAGGGCAAGTTTGGGGCCCAAAATTAAGGATTTTCATATGACCTGTGGATAAGTCATGGATAAAACATCTCAGCACCATTCCTCCCCCTCCAAAGCGTGGCTGTTACTTCTGGAAACAGCCAAGCTCAGAACCTCCTCCTCACACTGCCTGCCAACCATATACTCATAGATATTACTGTACTAGGAAATAGATTATGCAATTTTAGTCATGAAATATTTCGTCCATCAACCTCTAAAAGTTGAAGACACATTTCAAACAGAAGAAGAGTAATAATGCTACTCCCAGGCCAAAAGAAAGTTACATCAACACAGCACACAGAACGTATTATGCCTGTCTGAAATACAAGTGTTATGTGCATGCTAATATAATATAATATAATATAATATAATGCAATACAATACAATACAATGTAATAATAGTGGGCTAATCAAAATTGTATTTGCATAGTGATGCTCAAACTGTGGACCTTATTACACCAATATTTGAGTCAGATTATCAGGCTCTAGCCAAGTCAGATCAGCAAGGCAGGCAGCCTGAGTCAGCAATGCAACACCCCATATGCAGGAAAAACAATTCTGTTTCCTACTTCTACAAATACTAGTGTTAGTGGAGAATAATAATAATAATAATAATAATAATATATTTAGAATGCAGAATAGCAAACAACCCTTAGATGAAAATGGGCTGACTTCAAGCAGGATGTTTAAAGACTACAGCAGACCTGCCCTGCCCATTTTTTAAATTAAAAAAACCCTAGGGCATATGGCTATAAGACCATGATTTACCAGGAACTTGGCCTACTTTGCCCTTGAAAGTTTACTTGCAGCATTTGGGTTGAGAGAAACATTGCTTAAAACGCCAGATACATTAAGTAGTATATATACAGGAAGGAAGGAAGGAAGGTTGGTTGATTTTGTTGCCTATTCATGTAGTTTAAAAAGAACATTTTGGAAATGTTCATAACCCCTTTTTGGTTTTTATCCTGAATAATTCTGCATCATTTATATGCCTCCAATTTATGAGACACAGTGTATACCAGGTTAGATTCAAAGAACAAATGGAGAAAGCTTTATCTGACTGGCCCTGAGAAGATCCTCTTCATGAAGAAAAGAAAGCTGGCAGGAAGGGGCTCTTTGGACAAATACACATTTTGCGGTAGTTCTGAAGGTAACGTAGGGAGAAGTAGAACCACATAAAGTCTGCCTGCCCTAATTTGAGCCTCCATGGATGGCCCCATCCCATCCCCCCAATGGCAGTGTGTGCATGTGGTCATGTCACCACAGCTGCATGTGCAACACACCACATATAAAACCAATGGGACTTGAGTCCCACTGTTTTGGCATCCGGGGGGGGGAGGGGGGGCACAGATACAAATAGACAACTACACACTACCCTGAGCCCCTGGAGGGAAGATGGGAGATAAACATTACAAGTACATGCATTAAAAATAAATTAGTACAGTCTGCCCTCCCCATATACGGAGGAACCATAGGAAATAATGGGGCATGTGCTCATGGTGGCGCATGGGGCGCAAGTATGCGCCCCACTATTTCTGCCTGGGTTTGCCTTCCGCGTAAGCTCAAAGCCGTGGAAGGAAAGCCCACCTATAAGGAGGGACGACTGTATGTAGACTTCAAGAATAACCTTGAACATAATAAAAATCTCACAGAAATAGAAAGCTTCACACTTATACAGAAGACCAAATTCATAAAAAAGGATATAGCTGTTGGACAGTTTTCTCTTTAAGAATGCATTCATTCATGGTTTCGTGTAATTATCAGGAAGAAGTTTAGTACAAATGCAGTACCTTGGGTATTTGGGCATCTCTGCCCCCCTCCCTTTTAGAGATCTTGCTCCTAGATTAAGAATTTACTAATACTGCCATTACATAAACCATCAAATGCATATGTAACATGTTTGTTTAATTTTACAGCAATGCAAATGACTATATTCATGACTGCATTTTTAAAAGGTTGCTGTTGCAAAAAGAGGAACATTATTTTTATTTATGAGATATGCATATTAACTTGCATATAAAGAGAAACTGGTACAGAAATTATAAAACTTGAAAATGAAATGTTCAGCTTCAGTGGATAAACATTAGCCAACCTCATGATTAGTATGCATGTTAACAGTGGACCATTCAAGTATTGGTTGTTGCCAATAACTCGGCACCCTCAAACCATTTATTAAAATTCTGAAGAGACATTGTAACTACTATCAACAAGATAAAGTCTGCTACTACAAACCAGATGCAGAGCTTTATTTTGACTGGCTTTCAGACAGGCTAGGATCAATTCACTTAGCAATTGCTAATTTCAGAAAACTAATAATTTGATCAAGAAGAATGCTGAATTCTGCCAAACTCTGGAAAGTTGTCCAAGTAATAATAAGTCCCCAAGTAAGCACAGAATGTATCTATGGAAAGAAGGTATTGAGTAATTCTGCCTTTTCTCTGTCCCTTGTTAGCATTTTGCCATATTATCCATGTAGTGGCTCTACCATTTCCTTCTTCTTTTTTCTATGAACATACCCCCAAAAAGCCCTTTTTATTGTTCCTGACCTCTCTAGCGAGCCTGAGCTCATTCTGCACTTCAGCTTTTCTGACTTTTCTGGGTTCCATGCCACTCTCACTGTGTAACCCTCAGATGCTGTCTGAGCCACTCTCCATTTTCTCTGGCTCTATCTTCAATACTGGTAATTACTGCCCTCTCAGTTCCTCTATATCCAACCTTCCACCCCTTCCTTTCTGACAGTCCTGTATGGTTCTTAAGGCTGCACTGATTTTGCACGTTTGTGTGAACCTTCATACATTTTAAATAAAACCCTTCTATTCACTGAAACTGTACTGATTTCTGGAATTAGTATGGGCACACATATGTGAAAAGATCCCTGAAGTTACCCTCCTCTTTCAGGCTTCCTTTTGTGCTATAATTTCCCCAGCATTTCAAGGAGATGCTGGCACTGCTCATGGGGACTCCCAATGCCCCCTCCACCTTTTTGGATAACAGCTAAATAAAAATTTGAAAAGATTAGGAAGATTTAAGAGTTTTAAATTCCTAGTTTATATTCCTTCTTGTCAGCACTATTGTCATAGTTTTTGCTACCATTGTTGAGCAACAAAGAGAGGCAGCATCAGTGGAAGGAAAAGCAAGCATTGAGAACCTCCTACAGTGAAGATGGGCTTAAATTGTCATGAAGAATCATGACACATACTGTAGTAAGCCAGCAAAGAATAGAGATGATAAGTGGAGGAAATTTTTTAAAAAGCTAGTATGGAGGGGGAGAGAAATTTGGGAAAGTAGCCAGTGAACTAAAAAAAACCACTGAAATAACTATGATCGAATGAAGGAAGTTCAGCGTAACTCCACAAAGACAAGTGAGACCAACTGATTAAATAGTCTTGCAACAAGGTGACACAATCTAAATCTGATAGATAAAAAACACCAATTAACATTAAAATAAAAAAGCAGAGAAAGCAAAGAAAGAAATAACAGCATAACACTAACAAATTAATAATCAATTGCTTTGCAGAATCTTTGCAGGTACAGTATGTCTCTGTAGCTACATGTTCCAATGCTACTCACAAAAAGTATAAGCAATGCAGTCCTCCCAGTGCTGCTGGAGAGCAGGAGGATGAGTGGGGATGCAGCCAGATATTTATTTTCCTGTAGCTGGAATTGCTTGAGGAGACCTCCAGGGATCCTGAAGATAACATGCTTGTAATCCATCCAGTTGCAAGAGAACAGCTGGATGCACCTCTACTCATCCTCCATTATTCATGTCTTGTTGGAGGGAATGAGCTGCTTATAAGAAATGTTTTGGAGGGGATTTTGGTAGGTTGATAGAACAGAATTCCAACCTCCTCACACCACAAAGTGAGTGGGTGTAGTTCATGTACAGGATGCCAGCCAATATATGTTCATATAAAAAATGTATTACAAAGAGTCCTTCTTGATACATCACCTGATGTGTCCACCATGATAAAGAGGTTCATGAACTGAAAGCTATTCACCCATAGAACACTAATTATTATTAACTGCAACTATCATGGTACATATGTGGCCTACTGAGTCCAATCAGAACACGAGTTTTACACCCTGAGGCAAAGTTTCACATCCAGTTACCCAAATTTCAGGACAGGAACAGTTAATAACTTGTCATCTCAACTCCCCAACAGGCAATCCTGCTACGATAAGAGAAGTAAGTTAAGCAGTATTAATAAGGAACTGGTAAACCTTCCCGTGAACAGATCAGGGTGTGCAGATTTTGCATTAACAATTGACATTTGGAAAGGTAGTAAGCTGCATATTGGGTCAAAGCAGTAAACATCTTATTTGGCTTTCAAAGGAAAATTACTTTTCACATAGTTCTAAACATGCACTCATAAAGGCAAATCTAATATAAAATTGTGGCAGCTAATCTATAAGAATAATATCTACAGCTCTGCAAATTAAAAGCATTCTGTGCGCCGCCCCACCCCCCCCCCCCCCCCCCCCCACCCCCACACAACCCCCCCCCCCCCCTCTGATTAGAAAACTAGAAGGTGATTTTATCTTTTAATGTTAACCAGTAACCGAATATATTAATGAACACACCCATCCTATTCTTCAGTGCATAAAACTGAAAATGAGTACAGTACATGAAAGTACTTTTTTTACTCCAGAATATAAATTAAGTTTATTCCCCAAATGTAAATACCCTCATCATGGCAGTGTTTCTATTCCTCTTCCCACACTTAAAAAAAACCCCACAGAACATTATGAAGTTTCTTTGAGTACAAAGCAAGAAGATACTGGTGGCGCGGTAGTTAAATGCCTGCACTGCAGCCACTCACTCAAAACCATAAGGTTGCGAGTTCAAGACCAGCAAAAGGGCTCAAGCTTGACTCAGGCTTGCATCCTTCCAAGGTCGCTAAAATGAGTACCCAGATTGTTGGGGGCAAATTAGCTTACAGTTGTAAACTGCTTAGACCAGGGGTAGGCAACCTGCGGCCCACGGGCCAGATGCGGCCCAGCGAGGCCTTGAGACCGGCCCCAGCCCGGTCCTGCCGCCGATTGCCGCCGATTGCCGCCGCCAGGGTTTTTGGTGTCTCGCGCAAGGGGCATGGTGGGGCAATTGTCTATAGAAGCCTCAGAAACATGCATTTATCTTAACATTTTTTTTAAAAATCAGCAAATTTTTCCGCATGTTCTCCATTTTTTAATTTAAAAAGTGTCCTCCATTTGAAAATGTTGTCCTACATTTGTCCCAGTTTATTTATTTATTTAATTTTTTTAAAAATTATTTAATTATTTATTTTTTGGCTTCGGCCCCCCAGTTGTCTGAGGGACAGCAACCCGGCCTCCGGCTCAAAAGGGTTGCCTACCCCTGGCTTAGACACTGCTTAGGTGGTATGAAGCGGTATATACATGAAGCATGTTTGTATATAAATGAAGCATCAAAAATTATCTCAGTTAACAATATGTAATTCCTCAGTTTGGATAAACATTATCATTATGGAGCAATTTTAACAACACTTTCATTGATCATCTATATCTCCAATTACAGACAGCTAGAAGTTTCCCTTATTAATTCACATAACTCACTGAGGGACAACTGGAAACAATTGAATCTTACTGGCAGTCCCAACTACAGCAGACCTACCACTGGTACTTTCTATGATATTAGGGTTTTATGTAATGATAGGAGGACTACATGAATTGTCTCAAAGCAGGAAAGAAAGACTAACCATGGCTTGCCCTGAGACTCTCCCTAGTATGGGTGGACAACCACTGCATAATCAGTTTCATAAAACCAGCTCTTAGAAAAACCTTCCAGTGGGAATAAAAACAGCCCTGGCCTAAAGAACCCCTAATTCTGACACCAGCTGAGCTGAAGTAATGTCCAACTGAAACATTTTCTATGATAGTTCCTTCACAAAGACCTTATGCCTTGGGGAACCTTATGTAATCTCACAACAGGGCCTATGCACTGTTAGTGGCTTAAACAAGGAGGTTTGCCTTGTTTAGAAGAAACACTGTACATATGGATGTAAGGAAAGAGAAGCACTTATTTTCAAGCTATAGAGACCATTGAAAGCTGCCTCCCAAAGGCACTGGGATGGTGGCACTTCTCAAGGCCCTCGTACAGCAAAAGAAGTAAGCATCTGTAGACAGCAAGCCCCGTTGCTTTCAATGGAGGCATGTGCACAGCATTGAGGACAATGGGACTCATCTCACGTTTTTCCTTATCTACAGGAGGGTCTAAAACAGATCCCCCCACAGATACAAAGAGCACACTGTATTTCCAAAGTCCCAAACTACTGTCATCCCTTCCCTTACGCAGAGGATCTGTTCCGGACACACACCCCTCCCCTGGCATAAGGGAAAAAATGCAGATGCCCATGCCCCATTCAAGTGAATGGGGATTGTGTCCGCATTGGTGCAAGGCGCACACGCCATTGCCTTTTCCAGCACATGGCACTGCTCCTTCCAGTGCAGCTTCCAGCATATGCTGGAAGCCACATAAGGTGCACCTGCGTATGATGCGGGCACACTGTATAAAGATTCTCATCAGTCTAGGATTTTTCCTGTCAGTTTTTCCCCACACTTGAAAAACATGTTTTTCAACCATTTTTCAAATATTGCCAAATGTTTTTTCATGCCTAAAGGAAATACAATCTAAGCGTCAATGCTTCCAGCTCTTGTTATGTTGCTAAAGCAGTATATTTTAGAGCTTACACTTTAAAAGTTTGGTTCTTCCAAAGTCGGATAATTTTAGCATACTGTAGCAAAGTAGAACAGACAGATTAGTGGATGTTTTCATTTAGCCCTAAAGCAAGCTGTTGCAGATGCAAGTTAAATATAAGTTACTTCAATATGATTGGCACATCAAGATAGTCAGAAGGGAAGGGGGGGGGGACAGGTTAAAGAAAAATGGAAAAAATGGAAAATATTATATTATGATTATTAATTTTCTACAAAGTAAGGATTGCACAGTTCTAAAGTATATGAATACTATTAATTCCCAATTCAGTATCTAGCCAAAAATTAAACAAATCAGTTCATTCTGTCATGCCATCTGTCACGTAATTTGCATTAGACGCTGCACTGCAGACTGTGCGTACTTTGAAGTATGAAGTCATTATGTTATTGGCAAGTCAAGTAGCACCACACAAATAGTAAGCTGCTTACTTTTTATTAAGTGCAACTATGATAGAATTAGGCTAGCAAGGGAGAATGAGGAGCAACACAATCAATATATCAGAAATATAAATAGGGACCACAACTCAGAGAGCTCCTCTAGGCAAACACAGAACAGTTCAACAGCTCCTGCAGGAGTCAATACTCTCCAGTGCAATATAACAGAAAGAGAGGAATCAATGTCTCATGGAGGCTTGCAGTTTACCAATATGATTTTCTATGCTGCAGTTAGGGTGGGAGGGAGTAAGCAGATTGTTTCACATCTGACCAATCATGTTCTTCACTGCTTGACAAAGAGTTTTCACATGGGAACTCACCAGGCATCTGCTAATTTCAAGGGAAATGGAAATGCAATGATTGCTCGTAACACGACTGCTAAGATTACTACCCAGAGCCTAAAACCAAGCAACAACAACAAAAACTCTTCCAACATTCCACATATTTATAATAGTATAAAGCAAATATAATG
The DNA here is from genome assembly GCF_019175285.1 of Sceloporus undulatus. Classification (NCBI taxonomy): domain Eukaryota; kingdom Metazoa; phylum Chordata; class Lepidosauria; order Squamata; family Phrynosomatidae; genus Sceloporus; species Sceloporus undulatus. Next base: position 180,354,253 of record NC_056522.1, on the reverse strand, counting down.
GACAGTGTTGTATTATGACATTCTACAGCTGGAATCACAGGATCCAGTGGAACTAGGAGGGAGTTACTTCTTTCCTATTGCAGGCACCCTCCCTACTGTTACCTAAATTGCAAGGGTCTCCAATTGTACTCAATGGGGAAATTGATTTAGCTCAATAGGAAGCAGTGAGGGGGTTCAGTAACAGAAAACCGAGATCTTAAACCTTTGTGTACCAGTTCTGAACCCAGAAAACTCCAGAAGCAGGTTCCAAAATAGTTTAGTTTATTTATTAAAGGGGAACTCAATGCTCACAACATGCTAGATACTCACACACACACACACATACACACACACACACACACACACACACACAAGATCTAAGGTATATAAAAAGCTGGTATTGCATAGCAAATTAAAGGATTGCAATGGACAATGCTTACCAGTTTCAGACGCCAGGCTCCAATTTGGGAGAAAGCTAGGAGTTGAATATAACTTAGTATTCTTGCTGCATGGCAAAGACAGCAATACTGAGGGTTTTTGAATCTTACAGAGTTTTGCCTGTTTGCAACTGGACCAAATTACTATTGTTCAGGAACATGTATTTGTAGCAAGAAATGGATCCTAGGGCAGTGTTTCAGGAGTTAAATGGTTTTTCCAAGAGTTAAATGACTTTCCCAAGAGAGAAGAATGAAAGGAAACACTGTATATTACAAATTTCTCTCTTCTGCCTTCTCTTTTTCTTAAAATATTATTATTGTTATTGTTATTCACTCCACCTTTTGGTGCTTTGGAAAGCAAGGTGGTTTACAACAGATTAAAAAACTTAGTTTAAAAAGTCACAGAATATCAAAGTTAAAAATTGATTAAATTAGAGTAAAATTAAAACCAGTTAAAAACATAAACCATAACAAAAAACACACAACAGCATAACAAAATAGCAAATAGTTCTTCTTGTGCCACTGCTGGAAATAGAGACAAGTGGCACATGTTTATTTTCTTGTTGGGCACCACCATCTCTTATACTCTGCAGCTGGCTCTCTATTCATCCATGTGACTCTCCAAACATGACAGAAACCCAATATCACACCCCACCAACCAGCCATTCTGACACCTAAAGGTATTCTAGAACAGGGGTAGTAATTATGTTGTCTTCTAGACATTAAAATGCAACTCCTAGGAGACCAGCCTATCCAGTGGTGAGGAATGCTGGATACTGCATTCAGCAACACCCAGAGGGCCACAATTTTCACTTTTGCACTAGGGATAGGAAAACCTCTTTAAATTTCAGAATATGGAATAGCTAGAAATCCAGATTGTGTCAGAAGACACAATGGGTCTCAGCACCAGAAGCTCATTATAGAAGAGAAATAACAGACAAAAAAGAGGGTTGACTTATCAAGATCTTTTGGAGAACTGCCAAGGATAATATAAAATGAAATCAATGGGGCAACTACTTACAAAGAGATATATTTTTCAATGGTACCCTTGTTTTTTTCCTCAATTTTTTAACAGAAAGATTTAAGCTGGATAAAAAGAATTATGGCTTTGAACAAAACAAATCAGACTTTGTATTGAAATTATGTATAGATGATGATTAGTAAAATGTGTGGATTTCTGTTACAATTTTACATGGAAAATGAACAAGTGAAATTTGTATAATGAAATGGGCTGACATTTACAAAATAAGATACAAATGGGAACAATGGAAAAGGTTGGAGTATAAGGAGTTGAAATTTACATTATACTATGATCTTAAACAGAATTTTTATAAAACAATGTATCATTGGTATATGACACCAAAGAAAGTGTCCAAACTGTGAAGGGACATTTTATCACATAAGGTGGACATGCAAAAAGGCTAAAAAGTTCTGGGTTCGAATACATATTTTGATGCAGAGAATTTTAAGGTCAATATACATCTAAAACCAGAACCTTTTCTTTTTGGAAAAATGGATGAACAGTTGAAAAAGAATTATGGAAGATTGTTCCAAGACATGACCAAAGCTGAAAGACTGATATGAATAAAGATGGAAGACCTTTACACTACACACTAAGGAAGAATGGTTATTAAACTTGAATTAACGAAAGGAAAAATTATCTGTTTTGATTACAGGAGAGGCACTAGAGACCTTTTTTAAAGATTGGAATATAGATGTTTTGCACAAAAAAGAGAACTTGAAAACTTTTGGTTTGGAGAATTAATATTATTTTTGCTATTGGAAGAAGTGTAGGATGTAGTAAATAACAAGTGGGGTATGATTATATTGCATTTATATATAACACTGAAAAGAAAGCTGAAAGACAACTTTTTCCTTAGATTTCTGTTTTTAATATTCCTTTTCTTGTTATTCTTTCTTTTCTATTTTTTTCTCTGTCTTTTCTATTTTTTCCTTAGATATTTGAAATTTTTATTATATTTGGAAAATTTTCAATAAAAAGAATTTAAAAAAATAATCACTTGTTCATTTGCTATCTTGAAAACTACAGTCTGCATTCCTTTATACGGGGGATCCATTCCGGACCACCCACGTAAAGGGAATTCTGTCTATGCTCGAGCCCCATTTAAATTAATAGGGCTTGTGCATGTGGTGGCACGTGCGCACCATGGGTGCACGCCCCATTACTCCTTATGGGACAGGCCACCCCTTCTCCTAGCGCGGCTTTCAGCGTATACTGAAAGCCGTGTAAAGCACACCCATGTATGATGCAGGCGCACTGTATTATGTTTCTGGATTTCTTAAAATTCTTTCTCACCCTTAAATGAGACATCACTGAAGTTCACCCGTTAAACATCTATTCTAGTGTAAATTCTCCAAGAAAGAAGAATTTCAACCAAGGGCATCACTAGGCAGGTGCGGGCCGCACCAGGTGACACCTTAAGGGGTGTGTGACACCACTGTTTCCAAAACACTTGCCATTTGGCAGAAATGAGGTGCTGGGTTCACTTGTGTCCCTTTAAAATGCTGAAGAGATTATGTGAGTGGAGTGAGGCTCAGTGGGAAGCGAAAGGAGAGGCCCCAGGTTTTTTTAAAAAAATTAAACTTAGATTTTCATGTTTTTTTAAAAAAATATTTTTAAAAATTATTTAAAAACTGAAATCTTACCAAAATTTCACTTTAATCAAATAAATGTACAGTTCCAGACTCCCCCGCGTAAAGCAAATACCACACATGCTGAAGCCCTATTTAACTGAATGGGGCTCGTGCATGTGGCGGCGCGGAGGCACGGCGGTGTGGTGGCGCAGTGGCGCATGCATGCCACAGGCGCACACCCCATTAGTCACAATGGGACGTGCCGACCCTTGTGCCCCGTGCACTCCCGTGCAGCTTTCACCATATGCTGAAAACCATGTATGACGCGGGCGCACTGTACATGTAAATACATTTAGACTGTGCATATCATATTGTAATTTAAAGGTATAATTTTAATTTTGCTAGTTGTTTTATGTCACAACTATTACCATTACATTCAATGACATATGGGATTTATGATTTATGAGTAACATTACTACAGTCAGCCCCCCCCCCCCGAGAAGTAGGCTTGCCTTCTGCTGCTTTGAGCTTATGCAGAAGGCAAGCCCCAGCAAACGTAATGGGGCCTGTAGCCACACCGCCGCGAGCACGTGCTCCATTATTTTCTATGGGGCTTGAGCATACATTATTTTCCCCATACGTGGGGGGGGGGGAGGGTCCAGAATGGATCCCCACATATGGGGAGGGCAGACTGTACCAAAAAAATCACTAAGGGTTCTGTATGAGTTAACAATGAGTTATTGTACTGGGTGAAACCAACCTAGTGATGCCACTGATTTTAATTATATTTTCAAAGTTAAGGGAATGACTTAAGGTTTTACTTTGGAATGTCATAATAAAGCAAGACCACACACTACAAAGTATTTATAAAACATATGCACCTAAACTCTGACGCCCACTCAGATTTATGTGTAATAGGGCATTTTACAGACTCTTACTTTTAGAATATTTTGTGTTTCATTCCACTTGTTGGTCCACTCTTTGGTAAGCTCTTGAACCTATAAAATAAACAAAGTATTATTTAAAAATAAAACCCTGAGTTCACAATAATCAAATATATTTCTACTCTACTCTGTGAGGAATTCAGTGTCACCTACTAGAAGTGAAAATATATCTTGTTTACACATGCACCTCAGTTCTCTTGCATTAATTGATTTCCGATTGGAACCAGTACCTCCTCTGGTTCCAGTTCTGTACTAAATGTTTAGAGAACGGTATTAAAGGAACCATATATTCAATCAAAATTCCAAGAAAGGGAACATAATCTTTCTTTTTCATTTAAACACTGGGATTTAGTCAGAATAATCAATTAATAATTGTAACAAACTGGACTTATCATAAATCTCCTATAATTGTTTACCATAATTATTTGGAATGAATATTAATAACATACTAATGAGGTCAACTAAAACTAATAATAAACAATAAAATAATAACAATAAAACTTTGTATACTTTTTCCACAGAAGCATATTCCTGAACATGGCAATGAATGATTACTGCCACATCATCAAACACATACTCCAACTGCAACTTATTTTGACATTTTTATATTAAACAATGATCACAACAGATATTAGATAATATAATCTCATGTAACCTAAGAATAAATGCTGAATACACTTAAGAGAGAACTGCAGCCGATCATATTTGTCATAGTAACTATGTACTGTATTCCTAGAAAATGCGTGTGTGTGCATGTGCACATGTAGCCTCAAGATCAAATGTGCAGGTTATGTAAAGGAAACAGGGAATTCATTCTAAGCTTAAATGTCAAAACTATGGGGCCATTGAGACGTCAGGTTTTTTAGTTCGATTATGCGAATACTCTCACTCATGCATTCCGGGTTTGTTATTCGCAATATGTAATTGCTTCTATAAGCATCTCTGTGAATTTGGGTGCTCACATATGTCAGCACTCAAATAAAGATGGAGCCGATAATGTGAATATATTCAAAACATGTTCAAAACATGCAGAGTTTTATCTCGGTTTATCCAGGGTCCATTTGCACCGGTTATTCAGTCAGCCGATGATTTTAGCAAAACTGAGTTTTAGCAAAACTCTGGAAACTATCAATAATTCCAAGTTACTGTATATACTCATCCAAAAACCATGAGTCCACGGTTCAATGTGTATCTTAACTCTTATTTAAAAGAAGGAACCATCCCCTGCCTCAAGAGTAAGCACAAAGAGTTATGTCTGCTGGAATTTTGTAAGTTCTTTGATATAGTTTTGTTTTGCTTCATACTTCAGATCTTTTCCTATATGCCGCTAAGTTTTGCCCTCGATTTATCCATGGGTCATATCAAAAGCCATAATTTCGGCACCAAAACCTGCCCTCGATTTATACATGAGGTCGACTTAAAGTTAAGTATATACGGTAAGTGTATTTTTTGGCAGTCACCCCCCAAAACCTAATCAGATGCATTCAAAATGCATCTGAACAACTAAGATTCAACCCAGATTATTTTCACCATCTAAATAATCTCTATGATGCATGATCATCTATGATTTGGCATACTTAGGAACAAACTTTACTCTTTTGCACATGCATGTGTGTGTGTGTGTGTGTGTGTGTGTTTACATACAGAGAGAGAGAATTTTAGCAAAAACAGCAACTAGTAATATACCTTTTGTTGAATGCAAACACTATGTTCCACCATTTTTATTCTATTTCTTGTTTATAAACTTTATGGGTAATAGCTTTTACTAAAGGCATCAGACATCTTAAAATAAGTAAGAAATAAACAATATATTTACCAAGATTTCCTTTAAAATAAATTTAAATATATCGTAGACAGACACTGATGTTTTACAGACCACCCAAAAGGGTTGTCTGCCAGCGCCCTCATTTGCTGCGCGGAAGAGTCTCAGCGGCCAAACTGCACGACTCCTCCGCACTGCAAAAAGAAGTCGCAAAAAGCGGCTTCTTTTTGCGGTGCCATTATGACGCCACAAGTGCCATTGGCGCACTTGCGGCATCATAATGGCGCCAAGACGTGCGGACGCTAAGCGTCCGCTACGTCAAGATGGTGGCACCCATGTAGAATGGGCACTGCCATTTTGTACGTGCTCGGCACGTACTAGGGTTGGGGGCATCTGGAAAGGACGCCCCTTTCTAACCCTAGTATGTGCCGAGCACGTACTATCGGCGTGTGTAGAACATGCCACTGTAATCCTATGCATTTTAATCTGGAATTAAATTCAACCAAATTCAGTGGGATTTAGCTGAGAGTAAACATTTATATGGTTATTCTGAAGATGATGAGGCTTAAATCATTTCACAAACTAAAACTTACTCTTGCTTCATTTTGCTGAAGTTTTTCTTCCATACTTAATGCTGTTGGAGAATCCAGAAGTGCAATCTAGACAGATAAAACACACATAATTACATAGCAAAATATAAACTATCTTGTGGTGAATTTTATACCACTGTACTGATACAAGCAGAATGAGAGAGACAGAGATTCCAATGAAGTCTTAAAAGAATGAAAGGCAGTTTGGTTTTATGTGGATAAACAATGTCACTGGTTGTAACTGCATATCATAGAAAATGAGTGCTTCTGTATAACTTCAAGAGTTTCCTTCACACTTCAGGAAATGAGAATTACAGTCAGATAATTTGAGAAAACACATATGTAATACCTCTTAGATTCACACACATTAAATAGTACCTTCTTATGTATCGTATTTCCTAGTCATGCTACAAAAAAGGCTGGGCAGACATCTCAAATGCTCACAACATGTATGTTTCAAACTAAGGAACGTGGACCCGCTTAAAGATTTTCTTTTCTTCTGCACTGTTTCGTGTGTTCGAGGGCTCAGCCATTCCACTGAGGAAGGCATGTTTAAATACAAAACAAATTTGGTTATTGTAAAGCTACAGAGCCTTTTCTAGGTACTGAATCCCATTCCCATGGGATGTTAGATTAGCCCCATCCTCTCTGACAGGCAGGTAGGGAGCAATTTGAGACTGACTGTGTTAACTCTGCTTCATGTTAATGCTAGTTTTAATTCTGCAATTGTTTTGTGTGGAATTTCATTTTGTAATTTCAGTTTGGGATTCCTCTTTAGAAGTGAAATGCAATACAGAAATACCTGTATAAACAGAATTGAAGACTGGGATTTTAAAGGTAAAAAGTAAAGGTTTCCCCTTGACATGAATATCTAATTGTAACCAACCGTAGGGGATGGTGCTCATCTCCATTACTGGGGTGAAGAGCCAGTGTTGTCCGAAGACGACTCCAGTAGTCACATGGCCGGCATGACTGCACAGAATATTGTTACATTCCCACTGAAGTGATACCTATTTATCTACTTGTGTTTGCATAATTTCAAACTGCTAGGCTGGCAGAAACTGGGACTAGTGACAGGAGCTCACTCCATCATGATGCACTTGGGCTTCGAACTGCCAACTTTCTGACCTTACAATTGTCAGAACTGACACCTTAACCACTAAGCCACCATGTCCCTGAGATTTTATCTTGAACAGAACAAGAAACACAGTAGAACCATGAAGAACTTTTGTTCTTCCATAGTTATAAAGCTAACTTCCACTACAGTATCTTGGAACAATAACTATTTTTAGTGCTTCCAAAGAATATTAGATTGCAGTTTAGAAATTTATTAGTAACCTAAAGCTCCAAAATAAAGCTTAATTCTTTAAGTTGCTTCATGGAACCGCTTTATGAGCAATGGCCAATTCAGACATATTAGAAAGACACCAGAATCATTTTTATATAAACTCTATCATGTTTCTAATAGACGAGACACTTAGGTTTGTCTTGGCAAGATTTGGTCAAAGGGCTTTGCCTTTGCCTTCCTCTGAGACAGAGAGAATGTGATTTGCCCAAGGACACCCAGTGAGGGTCTTAATCCAATGACCAAACCACTACATCATGCTGGCTCCCAAATGTTAGGCTGTGGCCCTTAAATTAAATGTATACTTTGGGTTGAAGATTATATTTAATCAAGCATCTGAATGTACACTGACAGAGACTGAGGAATTAAGTCCCCTGCTCCTTGGAAAGAAAGGATCCTTTTCATTATTATTTTTTTCATTAGCAATTTTTCTACATGCTATCCCCAGAATTTGAAAAAGCAAAATGTGTATCACAATGTCATCTCAAATGGCAGAGACTGCACTCTGCACATCAAGTTATATACAGTACATGTTTAACCCCTTCATTTCTCATATTTCCAAGGTACCTGGACGATTTATGTAATGCCAAAATGAAAATAGCTTTTGGTTGGGCACAGTAAAATGTATTTTTCTTTACAGGCAAGGAAGGGCACTTTGAAGGAATTTATTTTTAATGTTATCCGATTTCATCCGTAAATGTAATACCAACCATGACATTAGAATAAGGCACATCCTTCCCTTGTTAGATGAAAGGAAAGACTTCCTTTTGAAATACACACACGCACACACACACACACACACACACGCACACACACAGACACTCTGTAAAATATTAACAAATATACAAGGTAAAGAACAGCTGAACCTCCTGTATTAGCTCTGTAGCTACATGCAAACATTAATGGGAGAAATATGAATCAATATTTGGACTATCTCTTTCTGAAGTGCCACTGAATATACTCAATCTGTAACTAATGTTTATGTTGAATGGTTGACAAAATCCCACCCCGAAACACCAGCAGAAAGAGAGGTTTCTTCCCTTCCCACTGCAGATCTCTGTGCTTCCAGAAATTGCTCTAGAGAACTTCCCAGACCTTCAACTGCAGGTTTTCAGAGTGTGAGGGCAGCTGAAATATGGAAGATAGATCACTGATTCTGGCAGAAGCAGCACAACTCAGCAGAAATACACTACTGTATCCTGGCCACTAAATATGACTTTATCATTAGCTTCTGTAGCAGCAGAAAGACACCACAGAACAATGCATTCTAGCAAACAATTACATGATGGCATACTATCCCAGGAATATTGATTTACACTTCCAATTCAGGCACCAGATGTGGCATAGCAGATAACACAAAGGAAGCACCGGAGAAATAACGGATGCTGATAGCTCAACACAGGTGTGATGTGAATAGAAATGGGAATAATTCTGCAATGCAATGATTGGGATTAGAAAAAGGCAATCTTTCTTTAGCAGTGGGAAAGGAAATTCTCCACATCTTCCAGCAAGAGATACAATTATGTCAAGATTTTTAATTGACACTTAATACTAAAGGTAAGTTATCAACTGCCCAAAGGTATGAGACGAATACTGTATATCAAAGAAGATTGTTCTACACACGTCAGTATTATTTTTTAAAAAGCATCCTTCTTAAGACAGAGAAACTGTTGCTATTACTCAGAGATACTATTCGTGTCTCAAGTACAGACGAACCTGATTCCCCTGAGCAAGCAGAGTTTTCAATCGGGCTATCTCTGCTCGAAGCTCACGAATTAGCTTGACATTTGGATCTTCGTTAATAGTAGGCTTGTTGATTATGTTTTTAGCTCGGTTTGCATAACGAAGGGTGCTTAAGGTTTCTCCATAATTGATATCAGCAGGTGAAATAGCTGAGGAAATTGAATTCAGAATTAAGAGTTATATATACATCTGGTTACAGTTAGAAACCCTAGAAGTGGAGAGAAAGTTAGATGTACTTTCTACTGTAAAGATTAGGATAATGTCTCTAGAAAAAATATTCTACACATGGATTTAGCATCGAGTGTTATATACTGAACTTCAGTAAGAACTATTGTAAGACTCCAGTTAGAAAATCAAGGAGTTTAGGAGTTCTAAACAGCCTGTAACAAATAGCCTATATATTAAATACTCCACAGTTGTAAGGGCCTAGCTCCCTGTCTCTCCCCATTCAATGAAAAAGAGCTTTCCCACTTTTAAATAATTCTCCAATAGCTGCCACCATCACCAGCCTCCCTCTTTTGCAACACCCTATTGAGTAGCTACAAGGCTGAATGTCGATAACCTTGCCTCTTTTTCTAACTCTAGCTTTCCCCAAATACTATTCCACCTGCCTTCTATGGCACACACTGAGCAGACAGGGAAAGGAGGAGCTTTTGTAGGAAAAGCTTTTCTTCTACTCACATGGCTATATCACATTTCAAAGGTGTCATATACATGAGGTGCATGCCCTTTCAGACACAGCACAAACAGATACAAAAGTAAGCTGCAAGTATCTACTACAGTGGTACCCCGGGATACGAATTACCCAGCTTACGAATTTTTCGGGATACGAAAAAAATCCCATAGGGATTTATTGTTTCGGCTTACGAAGGTTTTTTCGGGTTACGAAAAAACCCCGGCGCTGTTCT